>NW_019104420.1:47549-65087 GCF_001856785.1 Myzus persicae
GTATTACTAATAACATTTCAAAAAAGTTAAAAAAAATTATTAGTTATTAAAAAGTTTCCCTTCTCCCATGGCTTGTGAATTAATGGATACAGTAAAATCACCAATAAAATGTATGATAATGCAGTTTCGAATTGAGTATGACAGTATGTTATAACTTATTGATAACTGATCGACATCGAAGGCCGCTGATGTACGTAATGTAGACAGAAGACGAGTGTAATTGCCGTCTACCGGAAATTCGCAACGACCCGTCTTATCTAAAATCTAGATAATTCTAGAAATTGTATCATTGTTCAATAATCAATATAATATACCATAGTATGCCAACGAACTGTCGTATACTCGTGTCACGTGTCTGTTTTGCTATACTAAAGACGTAATATTTATTAAACGCAAATATTAAAAATGAGTTCAATTTTAAAGTTTTTTAAACCAGACAATAAAAATACTACCTCAGTTTCGAATGTTTCGATTGATGTAGATTCAGATAAATCGTCCGTAGGCAGTCCACCAATAAAAATACGAAAACCCGAGATGTCGCAATCTGACGCAGATCGTAATGTGAGTTTTTGACTTTTTGCAATAATAATATTAATAAATAATATTTTTAAATATAATATATTATTTATTATTATAATATTATATTATTGTTGTTTGTTATATATTTTATTTATAGATTATTCCGAATGATATTGCTAATTTTTGTCGTAAGCAATTGAATGACATTGAAAAATATGAAGTTCTTGTGCATAATTGGATACCTGATGTAGACTTCAAGTTTCCAACTTCTGGCAAACGAAATTTGAAATTTCAGCATTCTTGGTTACGCTCATTTGTGTGGTTGGTGTATTCTGCTGCAGAAGACGGAGCTTATTGCCGTTATTGTGTCTCATTTGGATCAAATTCTGTTGGTAAAGGGGGTCATCAGAACACAAATTTATTGGTTCAGACTGCATTTCAAGATTGGAAGAAAGCACTTGAAAAATTTAGAGAACACCAAAAAAAAAAATATCACCTTGACGCCATGGAGGATGGACAAAATTTTAAGTTGATTTACGAAAAACGGAAGAGTGACGTGATCAGCGAAATTGACAAAGGGCGAAAAAAACAACAACTCGAAAACAGACATAAGTTAATTCCGATCGTCCGAGCCGTTTTGCTGTGTAGCAGGCAAGGATTAGCATTAAGAGGTCATCGAGATCAGGGCTCTTTATCACGGAAAATGCCGGTAGAAAACGACGGGAATTTCAGAGCGTTACTTCGTTATGCCCTAGACAACGGCGATCAAGCTTTGGCCAATCATTTAAATACTGCGGGTGCGAATTCAACGTATTTAAGCTATCGTATTCAAAATGAAATAATTGATGCAGCAGGGAAACAAATAACGACGAATATTGTGCAACGTGTAAACAAATCTAGATATTTTTCTGTCATTGCTGACGAAAGTACGGATGTGAGTGGCATTGAACAGTTTTCAATATGCGCTCGATTTGTCGATAAAATGGACGAATACAAAATTCGAGAAGACTTTTTGTGCTTTATCCCTGTTGAGGACGTTACCGGAAAGGGGCTTGCAAATACGTTGCTGACCACGATGGAAAACATTGGCATAAACCTGGCCAATATGAGAGGGCAAGGTATGTGTTAATATTTATTAGGTTATAACTTTATATATATTAGGTTATGTTATATTTTCTTTAAAAAAATGTTTAGGCTATGATGGGGCGCGTGCAATGAGCGGAAAATTCAACGGCTGTGCTGCCAAAGTTCGAGAACTATATCCGGAAGCTATTTACGTCCACTGTGCTAATCATAATTTGAATTTGGCTATTACGCATGCGTGCAAAATATCGTCCATCCGAAATTGCATAGGCACAATTAAAGAGGTTGTAAATTTCTTTCGTCTATCCAATAAGGCAGGTCTAGTTTTAAAAGAAAAAATTCAAATGTCTTGCCCAAGTGCGAAACAAACACGTCTTCTTAAATTCTGCGAAACGAGATGGGTTGAGCATTTGGACTCACTCAGTTTGTTCAACGATGTATATGAACATATCTGCTTATCGTTAGAGTACGTGGATGAAAATAATTTGAAAACCATCGGAGTCAAACCTCATGCCCTGCTTGCATCGATAAAAACACCTCAATTTATTATGGCTTTAACAGTAGTTAAGCCGATTTTCAGCATAATGAAAAATCTCAGTGTGTTTTTACAAAAGGAAGATTGTGATCTTAGCTTATGCATTGATTATGCAAATCACGTGTATGATGAAATCAATGAGATGCGTTGTGATTCGGACTTGAAATTCAAAAGCTTGTATGCAGCAGCAAAAGAAATGGCGGACAAATTGGATATTAATTTAGTATACAGTGATTACGCAAACAGTGCGGTCGTGTTTGTATGTGATCGCTCGCTTATCTGTTTTCGTACGATATCGACGTCTGTATTTATTATATATTCTTTTGTACTTTTAATCTAAAATGGCAGCTATGTTGTGCAATGTCTGCAATGATGTTATTTTCGAAGGTGATAATCTCAACTGCGCAAAATGCAATGCTTTTCAACATTTTACTTGTGCCGCTCTGAGGGAGACAGCTTTTAGAAAGATGTCGAATAATGCCAAACTAAACTGGTGTTGCAGTAAATGTAAACTTAAAGAGCCGAGCATTAATCCTCAGACTCCCAAAAATAATTCAACCACCGAACAATCTGGTACTCAAAATGTTCAAAATGAAACTATCAATAACCTCGTTGAGTCAGTCAACTTCATGAGTGAAAAATTTGATAACTTCGGTAAGCAATTGCAAGAGTTAATTACAACTATTAATCTTATCAAAAAGGAAAATTCAATTCTTAAAGAAGAAAATCACAAACTAAAAAATGAATTCGCGTCTCTGGAAAAACGTCTAAATTTAATTGAGCAAAAATCAATTGAGAACTATTTCGAAATTGTTGGCGTCCCAGACATTGATAATGAGGACTGTGTCAAAACGGTGGAGACAATTGCAGCCGCCGTAGGAGTGAAGATCACTGTGACAAAAGCATATCGTACTTTCTCAAAAATCCCTAACAGGTCCAGAAAAATAGTAGCAGAGTCGACTTCAATTCAAGACAAACGAAATTTGATGGAACGTGTTAAAAAATCAAAATTAACTGGTAAAACTGTTAACTCTAAGTGGGCTAATGATAGTATTTACATTAATGACGGTCTTACGCAATTTAATAGAAATCTATTTTTTAAAACTAGGGCTTTTGCTCGAGAATCAGGTTATAAATTCACCTGGTTTAAGGATTCAAAAATTTTTATAAAAGAGAATGAGAATACCAAGGCCTTTATAATTTTTGATGAGCTTTCCTTGTCAAAATTAGTTTAAGCCTACAACCGACTCTAGAATTTCTTTGTTTATACTTTTTTAGTTTAAAATGGAAAATGCCTTTAATATTATTGGATACCTCAGCTATAAAACTAACTATTTTGAATCATTCTCGGAATTTATTGATGTTAATAATTGTATAAATAATAAATATGTAAATATTATATGTTGTAATATAAGGAGCATGAACACCAATTTTGATGAACTAACATTATTTTTAGAGAGCGACCAAAATAAAAATAAAATCGATGTTATTGTACTTACCGAAACTTGGCATGATCCCCTGAGTCAGGGTGCTTATGTCTTGGAAGGTTATAATCAACACTCCTCTACAATCAAAAGAAACCAAAACGATGGTATATTTGTGTTTGTTAGAAATAATTATACAACTGATTTTTTCGAATATGAATTTGTTGATACCAATATTGTTAAACTCTCCATTAATAATCTAGATATGCCAATTAATATTTTATGTATATATAGATCACACGCCACTGATATAAACACCTTCATTAAAACTCTAAGAGAAGTCATACGAGAAAATAAAAAAAAAGATAATTATACCATTCTTATAGGTGATATGAACATAAACATAGTAGGGCCTAGTCCATTAAATAATGATTATCTTAATATATTATCAGAGAATGGTTTTGCGTCTTTTATTAACTCTTATACTAGATTACCCAAACTACAAAATCACACATGCCTTGATCACATATTTGTCCACAATAATGAAAATATAATTACGCTAATTAATGCAGGTATTTTACAGACAGATATTACTGATCATTATGCAATTTGTGTCTCTCTACCAATTAATAATCACTTAACTAATAAAAGTAACTATGTTTCTTGCGTTGATTATGATAATATTAAAGCATTACTAGAGGGAGAGAATTGGACTGCGGTGTATAACAAACACAAGGCGAATGAATGTTACTCAGAGTTTCAGACGGTTATCTCTGACATTATTCTTAAATCGACTACATATAAAAAAATAACATCCAAAAATATGCGATTAAAAGAATGGATGACAGCTGGTCTATTAAACTCTACTCGCCACAAACAATCCCTAGCTTTAAAATGTAAAAAATATCCAAACAATAATAAATTAACCATACACTATAAAAAATACAAAAATAACTATACGCAGATTCTAAGAATGGCTAAAAAGAAATATTATGAGAATAAATTCAAAACAAATTCTAACAACCCGAAATTAACCTGGCAACTTATTAACGAAATCACCTACACCAAAAACATTAATAAGGATACTATTAAAACTATTATTAACAACGGCCAACAATTTGATACTAGCAAGGATCCAACGATGGTTTCAAACATTTTTAACAATTTTTTTATTAACATAGGAAAGAAATTAGCAGAGAAAGCTGATTATGTTCTGAAAAATGAAACTATTAATGCTAGTAATAACTTTTCTTTTGATAATTCCTTTTCTGAAAAGATAGTTAACTCTGAGATTATCAACATCGTAAATAACTTTAAAGATGACACAGCCGCTGGTCATGATAGAATTACATGCAAGTTATTAAAATTTATTATCGAACTTGTTGCTGATCCGCTTGTGTACATTTTCAATATGAGTATTCATCAAGGTATATTTCCGGATAATCTTAAACTAGCAGTGATCAAACCTATTTATAAAGCTGGAGATAAAAAAAATGTTAATAACTATAGGCCTATTTCTTTGCTTACTAATTTTGCGAAAATATTTGAAAAAATTATTAAAAAAAGATTAATTTCGTTTCTAGAAGCCAACAAACTCTTGTCAAAAAACCAATTTGGTTTTAGACCAGGTATAGGTACTCAAGATGCTTTATATCAAACAACTCAATTTATTTATAGAGAATTAGATAACAGTAATAAAGTAATTGCCGTATTCCTGGACTTAACTAAGGCATTTGATACTGTCAATCATACCATTTTATTTCAAATTTTTCCGAACTTCGGTATTAATAATCATAGCTTAAATTGGTATAAAAGCTACCTAACGAACAGAAAACAAATGGTCAGGATCAATGACATTACTAGTCAGGTAGGTTCAATTGAATATGGAGTCCCTCAAGGTAGCGTTTTAGGTCCAATTTTATTTTTATTATATATCAACGCAGTAAGTGATTTAATTATTGATGGTTTGGTGGTCTCTTACGCTGACGATACCTGCTTGCTTTTTACCGATAAAACTTGGACCGGCGTTCATCATAAAGCAACTGTTGGATTAAATAATATATATCGAATCCTGTGTGACAGAAATCTGACGCTTAACGAAAATAAATCAATGTTTATGACCTTTTCAATTTATAAAAGTTTCCAAACACTTAATCATATTAAAATACATAGATGTAACGATGATAAGAGTTGTAGTGACTTAAATATTTGCTTAACTATTAAAGAAGTTTCTAGTACGCGATATTTAGGTATCATTTTTGATAATAATTTACGCTGGAATCTTCATATTCATAATTTGGTAGGAAAGTTACGTCAGGTAACCTATAAATTCTATAAATTAAAAGATCTGGTACCAAAACACACAATGCGTGTAGTTTATTTTGCGTTGTACCAATCCATACTTCAATATGGTTTATTAATTTGGGGAGGTTAGGCTGATTGCTTTTTAAATCAAATACAAATTAATCAGAATAATATAGTTAGAATTTGCTTAAATAAACATTCCTTATCAGGTTCTACCTCGCATAATTATAGAGAGTTGGGGGTCTTACCTGTTAAATTTTTATATAAAAAATTTGCTATTCTGTTCACCTTTAAAAATTTCAATAAAGGCCTTGATGGTCAAGATATTGTGGACAAAAGAGAAAATAGACGGTATAATATACCTGTTGATTACCCATACAAATCTTTTGGTCAATCTTTTGTCAACTATTTAGGACCTGTGTTTTTTAATTCTATGCCATGTCAGTATAAAAAAAATATTCAGTTGTCTGAAAATAATGCTAAAAAGTTAGTGTATAATTGGTTGTTCTCTCAAATAATTTAAAATATTTTTAAATCTACTGCTGTATTTAATTTGATTACTATTTGTATATACTTGTTTCCTTTTGTTTTTACTATAAATTTGTTATATACTTATATATGTTTATAATTATTTAGTAAGACTGTATTACACTCTATCTCTAACACAAGCTTTTAGCTTAAAAGAGATAGATAATCATAAATAATTTTTATAATTAAATTTTTGTAAATTATGATGATTTCAATNTATATAGGTATTTTAAAAAATACTTGTTATTAGTTATAGTTGTTACTCAAAAGCGAATCATTATAAATACTTGAAATTTTCACCAAATGTTTATATTTGTGTTTTATATACATAGTTAAATTTTTAAAATATTATGGCTTATATTTGAGTTATTTATAGACAACTGAAATTTAAATAATGTTTTCCCACCCACTCACACACCTGACTACTATACAGTATAACGGTAACTTTCCCGTTTTTTTTTAAAAGCTCAATATTAAGTACATATTCAAAATGGGATTAGGATACAGAAATTCTTTATTACCTGAATACTTTTTGGGCACTGCGTTTGGTTTTAGTCTAGATTTTTTTGCTGATGGATCGGAATAATCATTTTTATTAAAATGAGTAGAACAAATAAATCTTTTTTAAATTTTTTTCGGACTTAAAGCTTCTAGCGCAATATTTCCTAAATGCAAAAATTATACACATACATTTGTATTTTAGTTATAGTACAACATATATATTTGTATACTTACCTGAGTTTACTATCCATGTTTTTGAAATTTCTATATTTGATGGAAATGGATGGAAAGTACAAGAAGAATTTCTTCGTGTATTTTTACAATTTATGAACACACATTTATCACCCGACATATTTAGTAAAATTGTAAACTAAATATTTTGAATTTATTCACAGCACATAGGTAGTATTACAATAAAAACACTTGGTAACAACGACAAAATAAATATGAACTACGATATTAATTGTCGACTAGTTTTTCAATGCCTATTATACTATTATCATTGGTTATAAATATTAAATACTATTAATAACCAAAGCTATACAATGTATATTTTAACGAGTATACACATCATTGTTGTCATATGTGGGCTGACATAGTTCGCTCTATTAATTACTTGTTGGATAAAAATTACGATCAGACATGACAAAATAGATATATTTTGTCATGCGATCAGATTCATATATTAAGATCAAAATATGTCATTCATAAAAATGACTATATACTATGTAGCGAGTAGCGCGTCTAGCGCGTCGTGCCACTGTCGCTAAAATGACTGGCGACTGCAGCGATCACAACGTTACACGCCAGTACTAATTACGCGCCGACAGCGCTCTACAGCGTTACACGACATTTATCGTGCCGTCGAAAAACCGTCCAGTGAGCAATCTATAGTATTTATAATCAATGGTATTACTAATAACATTTCAAAAAAGTTAAAAAAAATTATTAGTTATTAAAAAGTTTCCCTTCTCCCATGGCTTGTGAATTAATGGATACAGTAAAATCACCAATAAAATGTATGATAATGCAGTTTCGAATTGAGTATGACAGTATGTTATAACTTATTGATAACTGATCGACATCGAAGGCCGCTGATGTACGTAATGTAGACAGAAGACGAGTGTAATTGCCGTCTACCGGAAATTCGCAACGACCCGTCTTATCTAAAATCTAGATAATTCTAGAAATTGTATCATTGTTCAATAATCAATATAATATACCATAGTATGCCAACGAACTGTCGTATACTCGTGTCACGTGTCTGTTTTGCTATACTAAAGACGTAATATTTATTAAACGCAAATATTAAAAATGAGTTCAATTTTAAAGTTTTTTAAACCAGACAATAAAAATACTACCTCAGTTTCGAATGTTTCGATTGATGTAGATTCAGATAAATCGTCCGTAGGCAGTCCACCAATAAAAAAACGAAAACCCGAGATGTCGCAATCTGACGCAGATCGTAATGTGAGTTTTTGACTTTTTGCAATAATAATATTAATAAATAATATTTTTAAATATAATATATTATTTATTATTATAATATTATATTATTGTTGTTTGTAATATATTTTATTTATAGATTATTCCGAATGATATTGCTAATTTTTGTCGTAAGCAATTGAATGACATTGAAAAATATGAAGTTCTTGTGCATAATTGGATACCTGATGTAGACTTCAAGTTTCCAACTTCTGGCAAACGAAATTTGAAATTTCAGCATTCTTGGTTACGCTCATTTGTGTGGTTGGTGTATTCTGCTGCAGAAGACGGAGCTTATTGCCGTTATTGTGTCTCATTTGGATCAAATTCTGTTGGTAAAGGGGGTCATCAGAACACAAATTTATTGGTTCAGACTGCATTTCAAGATTGGAAGAAAGCACTTGAAAAATTTAGAGAACACCAAAAAAAAAAAATATCACCTTGACGCCATGGAGGATGGACAAAATTTTAAGTTGATTTACGAAAAACGGAAGAGTGACGTAATCAGCGAAATTGACAAAGGGCGAAAAAAACAACAACTCGAAAACAGACATAAGTTAATTCCGATCGTCCGAGCCGTTTTGCTGTGTAGCAGGCAAGGATTAGCATTAAGAGGTCATCGAGATCAGGGCTCTTTATCACGGAAAATGCCGGTAGAAAACGACGGGAATTTCAGAGCGTTACTTCGTTATGCCCTAGACAACGGCGATCAAGCTTTGGCCAATCATTTAAATACTGCGGGTGCGAATTCAACGTATTTAAGCTATCGTATTCAAAATGAAATAATTGATGCAGCAGGGAAACAAATAACGACGAATATTGTGCAACGTGTAAACAAATCTAGATATTTTTCTGTCATTGCTGACGAAAGTACGGATGTGAGTGGCATTGAACAGTTTTCAATATGCGCTCGATTTGTCGATAAAATGGACGAATACAAAATTCGAGAAGACTTTTTGTGCTTTATCCCTGTTGAGGACGTTACCGGAAAGGGGCTTGCAAATACGTTGCTGACCACGATGGAAAACATTGGCATAAACCTGGCCAATATGAGAGGGCAAGGTATGTGTTAATATTTATTAGGTTATAACTTTATATATATTAGGTTATGTTATATTTTCTTTAAAAAAATGTTTAGGCTATGATGGGGCGCGTGCAATGAGCGGAAAATTCAACGGCTGTACTGCCAAAGTTCGAGAACTATATCCGGAAGCTATTTACGTCCACTGTGCTAATCATAATTTGAATTTGGCTATTACGCATGCGTGCAAAATATCGTCCATCCGAAATTGCATAGGCACAATTAAAGAGGTTGTAAATTTCTTTCGTCTATCCAATAAGGCAGGTCTAGTTTTAAAAGAAAAAATTCAAATGTCTTGCCCAAGTGCGAAACAAACACGTCTTCTTAAATTCTGCGAAACGAGATGGGTTGAGCATTTGGACTCACTCAGTTTGTTCAACGATGTATATGAACATATCTGCTTATCGTTAGAGTACATGGATGAAAATAATTTGAAAACCATCGGAGTCAAACCTCATGCCCTGCTTGCATCGATAAAAACACCTCAATTTATTATGGCTTTAACAGTAGTTAAGCCGATTTTCAGCATAATGAAAAATCTCAGTGTGTTTTTACAAAAGGAAGATTGTGATCTTAGCTTATGCATTGATTATGCAAATCACGTGTATGATGAAATCAATGAGATGCGTTGTGATTCGGACTTGAAATTCAAAAGCTTGTATGCAGCAGCAAAAGAAATGGCGGACAAATTGGACATTAATTTAGCACCCCCGCGGAATATTGGAATACAGAAGATCAGAGACAATTATGAAGGCGGTTCAGAGGAATATTTTCGTCGGTCCATTTTTCATCCTTTTTTGGACCACTTATTAATGCAGTTAAAAATAAGATTTCTTGAACACCGGGAACTATTGTCAAAAATTCAAAATATTCTTCCAACTAAGTGTTCTGAGCTGAAAACAAAAGAAATCAGTGAAACGGTAAATACTTTTGCAAAAGAATGGCCAAATGACATCAAGGGATCTACTGATGATTTTATAGCTGAGATGACCATGTGGCACAGGTAACAAAATATTAAATTTATTATACATAAAAATATTTTTTGTGATCTATATTAAAACATAAAATGCATTGTTATTTCAGACATTGTTTAAATATGTCAAAGGATAAACGGCCTAGAACATTTATTGAGACTCTCAACTATTGTAATTCTGCATTGTATCCATCAATACACACATTATTGCAGATTGGTGCAACTCTACCCGTTTCTGTGGCAACAAGTGAACAATCTTTTTCTTGTCTTCGAAGATTAAAAACATATCTGCGCAACAAGACTGGTGAGGAGCGATTAAATGGATTGATGCTATTAAACTTATACAGAGACGTGGAAGTGACTTGCGAAGAGGTCATTGACATAATGGCACAAAACCAAGACGCATAGATCTCGTTTTATAATGTAAATTGACAAATTGTAATAATTACTAATTAGTTATTAATTATTATCTATAATATTATGTAATATGTATTTTATATATGTATTATGTATTTATGTATATATTATAAGTGACCAAAATAAAATATAGAAAAGTGTAATACAGTATGAATAATATGATATTTATGAATACCTACTTTAAATTTTTTCAAAACCCCCCCCGAAAGTTTTTCCTGCGTTCGCCCCTGTACGAGATTAACAGCGACGTTACGATTTCTAGCAACTGGCAGAAGCTACGAAGATTTGAAATTTTCTACTATTATTTCACCTCAAACTCTCAGCAGCATAATACCGGAAACATGTGATGTTGGAACCAGATGTCCCCCATATCTTTTTCTTCCAATAAAAAAATAATAAGAGCGTTATGGAAACTCCGTGGAAATCTACATCGAGGAGCGTTCTAATGGTTTTCGCGAATTGATAAACCGCGTACGGACCTCGCTCGCTAAACTGCCCCGCTTAAAAACTTCCGATATATTCATTTCAAAATTTGAAAGGGGATTTAAAACTGTGTGGGGGTATAGAGTAAGTCATTTAGAGTCTAGGGATATCGTTTTCAAAACGGTAATACCGAATTTGGATTTTTAGTAATTTTATTTCATATTGTAAGTGCCGGGCGGACACAATATGCACTATGCCAGTAGATATCTATAGATTTATAATTCATTAAAAATCGAAATATTGTACTACGACTTAGCCAATCATATCCATGGATTCGTTAGGATGTCCCCTTTTTGGGAAATGCATTTTGGATACTTACAATTTGCATTAAGTTGTGGTGAGGTCGAGCTGTCCAGAAACCGGTAAATTGGTGCAGGATTACATAGGTAAAATACTGGTTTTGCCACCACTTCAAGTCTAATTCGCTTACCAGGGGACTTAAAACTGTTTGGGGGACGGGGGTATAGAGTAAGTCATGTAGAGTCGAGGGATATCATTTTCAAAACGGTACTACCAAATTTGGATTTTTAATAATTTGGAATTATACTTTAGTATAAACCTATAACTTAAACTAATATCTTTCTCACAAACTTTTTAAACCTTCAGGTTTGGGCAACCTCTAGGTTAACACCGAAATTATAGTATTGATATTAGTAACTATGTTTGTTACCACTTTTTTTCGTTGTTATCATTTATTTATTTAGTCATTTTGTGTTTTTCTTTGATAACCGAGGTTTAAAAACTGTAAAATATTTTTTTAACTTTAATTTTGACAATATTCTTCAAATTTATTTTAATTTAATTAAATAAAAATAAAATATTATATTGATTTTTATTGAAATTATATAAATATATATTATTTAAATTAACATTATGGATAAAAGAACAAGAGGACCCAAGTATAACGAAATTCATCTTGTTGTTCTCTCTAACTTAGTCATCAAATATAAAGACATCATTGAAAATAAAAAAAATGACCAAAACATATGGAAATTTAAAGATGTCACATGGAACAAAATCCAAAGCGAGTTTAATGCTCTAACTGGAATTGTACGTTCTGCTAAGTAAGTACTAATTTCAAATACTTACCTAAAATGTACGAAATCTTGGTTGTGTGTTTGTTGGTTATACTTAACCAATCATAATTAATTTTTTTAATACAGTTTTAAATTTTCAGATCATTAAAAGAGAGGTACGAAAAGTTAAAAAAGGATTCTAAAAAAGTATTGGCCTCAGAAAAGAAGGAAATTTTTAGTACTGATGGTGGTATATGTAAACAAATTCCCCGTTCTGAGGCAATAGACAAGATTATTTCTCTTCTTGATATCTCTGGAGAGGGATTAAATAACCCATATAATGATGATGACATTGATAGCGAGTAAAAATTATCATAGCCTACTCATTACCGTAATATATAACATGTCATCATAGTCTTAAAAATAATATTTTCTGCAGTTTTAATTTTTAAAAATTAGTTAAACCATTAATGAATAATTAATAATATTATTGAAAATCCTAACCCGATTCTGAACTAAATAAATATATTAATATAATAACAGCCATTAACAGGTTACCTTAAACTTAATAAGCAATTTTAGTTTTAATTTTAACTTATTATAATAAATATCGTTGTAGGTATTAAATATAATGTATTAATGTCAATCTTGATATTTATAATAACATAATATAATTCACACAATACTATTATTATCAATGATTGATGATATTTAAATTTTATTGAGTATTAATTATTGAATATACATTAACTAGATATTGGAATTGTTGAAGAAAATAAAATACAGAATACTACTACATTTACAGATAATGAAATTAATAATATGGTATTTATAATTTTTCTGGATTTAATATAAATCATCCATCTTCAACAATAGGTAGTAGATTTTTAATACACCAATACCAGGAACATTTACCAACAATTACAATAAGTATCATTTTACTTTTAATTTATTAAGATAAAAATGAATATTGTTTACATTAATTTTAATATCTTATTGATTAAGTACAACTTTGCCAGTGTTGTAAAGTATTTGAGTAAAAGTATTAAAATACTTTTTTTCTTATTGAATACTTTTTTTTACTATTGAATACTATTTTATTGAATGCTTTTTTTTATTCCTTTAATTCCTAATTTGTTTCTATTTGTAATCCTTGTTTAATAAAAATACCGAGCCGCCATTGATTTTTCATTATTATTTTTAATAACCTTACCTATCCTAAATTCCTAATATCCTATTATGTTTTTGTTTTTATTAGGAGACATATATTGTAAACGAGAATATTAACAATGTTATTCCTACCAATGTGGTAAATGAAGAAAATATAATCATATTGAATTCCTCTGTCATTGAAACAAAAAAATAAACTGATGTGGCTCAAAATGAATTTTCTTCCAATATTATTTCCACTGAAGATTGGAAATCTTGGTCTCCAGCTCAACTAAAAACACCAGTTAGTTCAAAAATAAAACAGGTAAGATATGTCAATGATAGTTCTCAACCTCAAAAAAAAAAGTATGAAAATTTAAAAGATGAAGTAAGACAGAAAACAATTGATTTGATCACGATTAAAACTCAACTAGCTAAAGAAGAGCTTGCATATTTTTTTAAAAAAAGGAAAATGATGAAAAATTGTTTGAGCTAGAAATAGAAAAAAAAAATTAGAAATACTCAAGTATCTGAAATCAAGTCTGATGATATAATATAGTATAATGATAGTATATTGTTATTATTATTCTTGATTAATTTACTTATTTCACTATTAATATTAATTATGTTATGTATTTTCTAAAAACCTATTAATTTCTAATAATTTAATTAATTCATTTTTAATTTTAAATAGTTATTTATACTTATATGTTATTGTTTAAACATTGTTTTAAATACTATTTTGCATTATAATCCTATGATAAAATTAATTTACTTCATAAATTCATTATTAATATTATATAAAATATATTATTTAGTTTCTAAAAAACATATGATAACAATAACTAAACCATAATTTCTAATGACAATTATTAGTTTTTAATTCATTAAATTCGTAATGTGATACAACATTAAGTACAAATTTAAGTAGCTATATTTATAGCTATATATATATATAGCTTATAATATTATCTGTCTTTTCATGTCAGTTTTTTTGATAGTTTATGAGCATCTTTAACTTTAAATTTGATAATAAATCAATTTACTGTAAAATGAAAACGGGTGTAACTTAAAAGCATTTCCTCAGTACTTACCTTTCAAAATAATCAATGATTGCAATTCTTACTAGATTGTTATTTTGATTAAAATTATTATTTGGGTTTTCTAGATTAAAATTATCATTTACTTCTTCTGAAGCTTGCATTAATTGCTGAATACCTTCTTCAAATTCTAATTCTTCTTCATTTAAATCACGTGCTATATTATGTAATACAGCACAAGCCACAATAATTCCTTGTGTTAATTCTAGAGATGATTTTATCCCAAGTGAAATAATGGGAAATCGTCTTTTTAACACACCAAAAGTCTTTCAACAGTATTTCTTGTCCTAATCAGTGATTCATTGTACAATTGTTCTCCTTCAGTTCTAGGTTCATTTAAAATTGTCATCATATAATTGCTTACTCCATACCCACTATCTCCAAGCAATAATGCGTCTCCAAACATATTGTCTTTAAATTGGGCTCTGATTCGGGAGTTCGAAAATATGTTACTGTCGTGTGCTGAGCCCGGCCATCGAGCAACTATATTTTTAATTTTTAGATCAGCTCCAGCTACAATTTGTACGTTGATAGAAAAGTATCTGTTTCGGTTTCAAAAAATGTCTGCATTATTTCCCCCTGGAGATAAAATTTTTACATGTGTGCAGTCAATTACACCAATAACTCTGGGAAATTTAGCGATTGAAAAAAAATTAAGTTTAGCTTGATTAATTTTTTCTTGGGTAGAAGGCATGCGTATATCTTTCCTTATCTTAGCTATCTCATGAGTAACTCTGGGTATAATTCTTCCAGTAGTTGCCGTGCTAACACCCACAAAATCTCCTACTGCTTGAAAATTGTCCCCAATGCATAAAATCTTAGTGTCAAGATGTTATATATTTGATTATAAGAAATAAAATAAAATAGACAAGAAGTCAAGAACATTTAATATATTATTATTCGTAACATCATGAGACATGAATATGATGATCTGATTACAACTTGTAACATCACACATAAAAATAATAATAGTTGCGTCTATCTGGCACAGTCCGCCAGAGCGCGTCTCTATAAAAATATACAACACTACCTCCCTTTAAGTTATAAGAATAATAAAAAATAAAAAATACTTTAACACTACAAAATTATTATACATACAAATTAATAACAAAATAAAATTATTATAAGGTAAATCGTTATTTATTAATTATAATTGATTTAAATTTTAAATTTATAAATGTTAAAAATACATGTAATATATAATATAGCTTAGTTAGATCTGTACCTTGCAGGTAAAATGCATTTCCTTTTAATGCGGGTGGAACTAGGCTCAGGGGTTTCACTATGGTATGTTTCCTTGTTACTATCAGTAACTTTGTCTTTTACAATATTAGAGCCCCCGTCCTCAAATGTTTCATTTAAACTCTCATTAAAAACTTCATTGTAAAATATACCACTTTTAATAATCTGATCTACATGTCTTTTGTGTATACTATCATTAGTCTGATCTTTGCACAAATAAACTGATCTGCCTAAGCTCTCAACTATGCTACAAACTTTCCATCCTCTCTGGTTAGGCTTAGTATAATCTCTTATAAATACCTCCTCTCCAATATCAAAATTTTTTTCAGTAATTTTACCTTTATAATTTTTCTTTTCATTATTACACTTCATCTCATTGTTAGTATTTAATGTATTTTGTTTTAATCTGTCAAACCGTGTAATAACATCTCTCCCAAACATAATTTTAGTCGGAGTTTGATTTGTGGTAATATGGGTAGTATTCCTGTAAAAGAATAAATATTTGCATAGTGCTAACTGTATAGATATAATCTTATTATCAGCTATAATTTTTTTTAAAACAGTCTTAAATGTTTTTACAGCGTTTTCTGCTGCACCATTACTTGATGGATGATATGGAGAGATAGTTAGATGTTTAATACCATTATATTGACAAAAATCACTAAATTCAGTGGACGTGAAGGGCGTACCATTGTCTGTTACAATCGTGTTAGGTAAACCAAATCTGGCAAAAACCTTTTTAAATTTAATAAGTGTATTACTAGTATCAGCCTTTTTTACTTTAAATATTTCTGGCCATTTTGAAAATGAATCAGATATAATTAGAAACATTTTATTCATAATTGGACCAGCATAGTCAATGTGAATTCTGTCAAAACATTTATAAGTTCTAGGCCACTTAGTTAAAACTACTTTTAAAGGTTCAGGTTTATGCATAATACAAATGTCACAACCTTTTGCAATCACTTCAATATCCTTGTCAATATTGGGCCACCAAAAATATGATCGAGCTAGACTTTTCATTTTTACAATACCTAGATGTGTACTGTGTAATTCAGTTAATAGAAGTTTAGTGAATTTTGTGGGAATTACCACTCTATACCCCCAAAATAAAACTTTGTCTTCGACATGCAGTTCTAACTTACGGTTATAAAATGGTTTTATGTCATCAGTTATAACATGAGGCCAATTACCTAAAACATAAGTAATAATTTTTTTTAAAACTGAGTCTTTAGCAATTTCAGTTCTAATTTGAAGGAAATCAATTGGTAAATGTTTTGTTACCCAATTCACTACATCTGAATTTTCATTATTATGTGAAATATTTTTAGTTTCTAATATTAACCGAGATAAACTGTCTGCGACAATATTATCTACACCTTTAATAAATTCAATTGTATAATTGAAACCTGACAAAAAAAATGCCCACCTTTGGATGCGACCAGCTGCCATCTTTGGGATAGTTTTGTCTTGCCCAAAAAGTGCTAATAAAGGTTTGTGGTCTGATTTAATTATGAATTGTCTCCCTAGCAGATATTGATAAAACTTAGTAACAGCCCACACTATAGCAAGTGCTTCCCTGTGTATAGATGAATAATTTTTTTCTGTTGATGTAAGGGAGCGTGACGCATATGAAATAGGTTTTTCAATATTGTTTGCAAACCTGTGAGCTAATACTGCACCTATGCCAATATTTGA
>NW_019104421.1:0-9652 GCF_001856785.1 Myzus persicae
ACACATGTTTAATAAATCCACGACAAAAAGTTAGGGAATATCCGAATTTAATAAACATTCATAATAATTATAGTTTTTTGGTGATTTATTTTGTTAGATAAGCTAGTCATGTTTAAAGAAATGTTGAAGTCTGCAACCAGAAACATCAACTTACAACGCATGGATACCTCTTTAAAGATTGAAACTCGTAGATGCAATGTTGAAAAGTGTTTGTGTCCTCATAGAGAGCAACAAACACATCAAGAAGAGATGTAAGTATTTGTTTTTAGTAATAATAATTATTATTTTACACCTCATAGTCAAACAGTACTATGTGTAATATATATATGTGTAAGTATGTCGGAGTTTGCGTTAAGGGACAGTTGTACATATTTAATCAGTATGTTCCTAACTTATGTGAAATTGACATTAATGTTGTACAAAATGCCATAATTATATAATATGTATCTTTATAATGATATTATGTTATTATTATGCTATAAATTTAGTGGCGTTCATATTTTTTTTTTGTTTTCTAAACAGTGGATCATGGGAAATACTACTATGTCAAGGATGTGGTATTAATGGAACACATAGGATTTGCAGTTTTGTTCCATGTTTCCAATATTGGCGCTGTGAAACATGCAATACCTTTGAAGGTATGATTTATTATTATTGCTTTATTTTTATATTTAATATCTTATGACATCAATTTTCTTTTCTGTGGAGGTGAGCTTCTACTAAAAAAAAAAAAAATAATAAAAAAAAAAATATATAGTACCTACAGGATTGTAATATTAATACTAATTTTGTTTTTATTATGTAACATAATATTAATTAGGCAATAAATACTTAATTCTGTTGAATACATAAATTATTTTTAAATTCAAATTCGGTTTGTAGTTTTTAATGTTATTGGTTTACGACATCGGCCCATCAAAAATATTTTACGACCTAATATAGACTGCCTTATGACGGTCTCTCTTAAAATCAATAATCAAATAATTGATTACACATGTTTAATAAATCCACGAGAAAAAGTTAGGGAATATCCGAATTTAATAAACATTCATAATAATTATAGTTTTTTGGTGATTTGTTTTGTTAGATATGGTATTCATGTTTAGAAATACGTTGAATGCTGACAGAAACATGGGCATACGGTACATGGATACCTCTTTAAAGATTGAAAGTCGTAGTTGCAATGTTGAAAAGTGTTTGTGCCCTCATAAAGAGCAACGAACATATCAAGAAGATATGTAAGTATTTGTGTTTAGTAATAATAATTATTATTTTACACCCCATAGTCGAACAGTACTATGTGTAACATATATATATATATGTGTGTATAAGTATGTCGGAGTTTGCGTTAAGGGGCAGTTGTACATATTTAATCAGTATTTTCCTAACTTATGTGAAATTGACATTAATGTTGTACAAAATGCCTTAATTTTTTTATTTTTTTCGCTTGGCAACTGAGGCCATTAGCTGTAGGTTGTGGTACTGTAGGGTTTTGGGACTGTAGGGTTGTGGAACATGTGCATATTTGTTTGGCAGAATTTCTAGTGGGTATCCGTAGATTTCTGCCATGCCCGGGTGGAGACACTGTGACTGCCCGGACAGAAGTGCTGCCCGTGACCGAGGTTCAAACCGGCAACGGTGCACGTCGCAACTGACACGTTATCCACTCGGCTACTTCGTCCCCTAATGCCATAATTATATAATATGTATCTTTATAATGATAGTATGTTATTATTATGCTATAAATTAAGTGACATTCATATTTTATTTTGTTTTTTAAACAGTGGATCATGGGAAATACTACTATGCGATGCATGTGGTATTAATGGAACACATAGGATTTGCAGTTTTGTTAAATGTTTCAAAGCATGGTATTGTAAAGCATGTCAACCCAATATTTTGTAATAACTAATTATATTATTTTAAATTTTTATAATAGTAAATTTAACAGTGTACACGTAATTATTTTAAATGTTTTCAGCCAATTTCAGGCATGTATTATTGATATGTATTATATTTTTATTTACATATTGTGAATTCACTATATCACCTTTAAACAATAATTCATTGGTTTTTGTTCATCCATCACATTGTTAATTAGATTTGTTGAGAATTCAAGTTATATAATATGTTTCTTATATATTTTGATTGAATTCTCATTTTCATATGTTAATTGAATATTTTCTGACACACATTTTATTCCCATTATTAGTATTAAATTTGTAACTATGTATTAAGGTTTAATGATTATAGAATAATAATTTTAAAAAATATAATAATTACTCAAATACAACTAATATAATAATATGTTATGTTGTTGTTTATATACTTTGAATGTATTAATTTTGCTTTTTTTTTATTGAATATTGTGTGACTAAAGTTTTGTGCTTACTATTATATTTTAAATTATGTGTGATTCTTGAAGAAAAAATATAATACTTAAATGTTACTCATTGAACATAACATTGTTATATTTTGTATTTCACTGTAATAAATGATGAATTGCATTTGTATGAAAAATAACATTCTTAATTTCTTCTACCATTTATATAAATATGCTCAGTTTAAACAATCATAGAACTTATGAACAAATTATTGTACTGCTGAACCAATTTTGTATTGATAGCTAAAGTAGTACGACAAAAGAGAAACTTCTATATGATTACTTCCTGGATTACCTTTTATGCAACATTGAATAATTGAGAATTAATAATTGGGAATTGTAGAAAAAAATATATAAGAATATAATTGAAGTGCGCGCGCACAGATATTAAATAAAGAAGAGTAATTGTATGAAATATAAAGAATTAAAGGATTCTTGAAGCAAATTTATTTTTGAAGGGAAAAATATTAATTTAAGACTAGTCTAGAATAAGTTAAATACTACATCATGCATCAAGCGTTGCAATATTAAATCAAATACACCTCTCGACGACACATGTAGTTGCCTGACCACTATACTATACATAAACTGTTTGACCACAGATTAAGAGTGATACCGACTATTATGACAAAAATAAAAATGAAAAAATATTAGAAAAAATATCTAAAAAAATAATTCATTTGATTTTCGATGCAATGGACCTTTTAAAATTAAAAAAAAACTGATAGTACACATTCAGTAGAAGTTATAAAAAACAGACGGTTAGAAAATCCATGTAAACGCGTGATCCAAATTAAAAGTCTAAAGAACAAATTACCTATACTTAATTATCTAATAAGAAAATTTATCATCGATTAAAAATGAAAAAAATTTTCCCAATGACTATAACATAATGTCGTAACGATATGATATGCTCACATATTGTTCGCATTATAACAAGTAATAAACTAAAACATGACAGATTAATATAAAATATGTCTGCCAGATTGTCATTGCGTAGAAATCGCGGGGGACGCGCCAATTAAACCATTAATTGTTGGAACGCGGACAGTTTTTCCGCCGGTTTTGAACTTTGCAGCCAGGCCACCGGCTGCGCTTTCGGCGTCGAAGAGTCAGAGGACTTCTCCAGCTCGCCGTTCGTCAACCTACTTTGGCTGTCGCTGGGCCGTCCGTGTCGATTATAGCGTTTGACGGGTGTCGCGACGGAAAGTCCCGCGACTTGCGCGTCGTCACATTTCCGTTTTCGCCGTAAACCTCGTGGCTAAGCCGTCGCCATCGTCGTACACAACTCCTGTCCCGTGTCGTTGTGATTAACCCCCTTTTGGGTGTCATGGACGCCGCGTGCCGGTGGACGCGTATCCGTTTGACCGCTTTCGTGCTGTAACGGCGCGCTCGTTGCCGTTAAAGCCGCGGCGACTGTCATTCACCGTTTCCGGTAGGCATGTCGAGCGTGCAGTTTGCGATCGTGTGCATCCCTTTGCGATTTTGTGTATTCCAACGGTGCCGACGTGGATTGCGGCTGTCGACCCGTGGCTGGATTAATGATTATCCGTGTTTCACCTCAAGACCGCTGTCGCCATTCCAGCAGTGGAATGTAATTTGCCTATCACGGAGACCGAGCGGTCGTGAGCGGAGTGATCGAGGCCGTCGTCAGGTTTTTCTTTTGTTTTGTTTAATCACCCAATTATATTTTCCTATTCGATAGCTGTCGTGTCTTACACGGAGCTGTCATTAGTGTTTTTTTTCTGTATTATCGTTTAATGTATTTGTCGTCATTACGACATTTCAGTGATTTGCTATGTTCCACTCACGGCTATAAACACTATGGTTGCCCATCGGAAATTTATTAGGCCGGGGCTATACACTATGTTTTCCGTCGAATTCAAAACGCATTGATTTATATCGGATTAGCTTTTCACGACGGATGTAATGCGCCGCGTCGAAAAACGCCCGTGGTCTTGCGTTTTGGGCGGACGAACCCCGAAGTAGTGAAAATGTGAAAACTACCTACCAATTTTACATTGTTTTAAATTAGGAAGGGCTGTACCGGCTATACCTCAGAATTTCTGGTACATCTGATGGTAATAACTGTGGTAATACTGCAATATACCTATACATCAATTTTAGGGTTTATAATTGAGGGGGGACAATCCAAAACCTACTATTTCCATTTTTCACTTTTCTCACTATTGATATATTTGTGTAATGAACTACTGAAATTACTAAGAGTTATAGTAATCTTACCAAAAAATGTGTACAATTGTAATAAACATTTTTTTGTTGTGTCCTCTAAGTTATATTGTGATTAAATGTCCTAAATTTGACATCCAAATTTCATAATTGTGACAAAACATACCATTTCCATCCCATTGTAGATAATAATTTAAGGAAATAGTACATTTTGCTTAGGAGTGTATTATTCTATATTATTTATTTTTCTATTTGGTCTCATTTTTTTAAAAATTATCACAAATAAATAGTATTTATTTTATTTCATTATAGTATATGAATATAACTAATGTATACTAGGTAAAATCCTTTTGCAAAAATATATACATTAATATTACCTTAACATGAAGAAATAAATATTTTTATAATATGTAATATTATACTCCTTCAGTATAATAAAATATATTGTGTTTATAGATATAACCAGGGCTCGTAAGTTCATGCATTTGCATGTTTTTTTTTTGCTACACAGAAAAATATGCTAACTGAGATACAAATCCGTTTCATAACAATAGTAATAATAATATTTTTTTATTTTTTTATTTTACACAATATATATACAATCTGTACAATTTTGCACAATTAGCATATTTGATAAGAGTTAAAATATAATACATGAGTACTTGAGTAAGAAGCCACCCACTAATGGCACTTAACTGGAGGTTGTATGAAACTAGCTATATATTTTTTTTTTTTTTTTTTATTTTTTATTTTTATTTTTATTATTATTTTTTATTTTTATAATTTTTATATTTGATATTAGTTCCCTAACAAATCACGGCACCATCTCCTTTTTAATCGACGCCTGGGGTTGCCAGGTAATGTTTGGATGGATAGGTTTTTAATGAGTGGGTTATGGTGTGTTTGCAGCCGGGCATGAAAGATTTTGTAGAAACGTATAGCTTCTTCTGTCACAGTTTTTATTGACAGGTCATTATGTATAGTGTAATTCGAAACAAAGGGTGGAGCATTAGTAATTTTTCGAAGAGCAATATTCTGAAATTGCTGAATTTTGTTTGTGTTGGACGTTTTTGCTGTACCCCATAGTTGGAGACCATATGTCCATAGAGGTTTGAGTAATGTTTTATACATAAGAACTTTAATTTTTAAACTGGAGTGTTTGTTATTTGTGAGTAGCGTTCGTAGTCTGCGAAGACGGGCGTTTAAAGCAAGTCGTTTTACACGGATATGGCTATTCCAGGTGAGGCGCTTATCCAAGTTAAGTCCAAGATATCTAACTGAGTCAGCTGTGGGAATAAGTATGTTATTTAAATAGACATTTGGACAAATGGAGTGGCATAAAGTGAATGTTGTGTGTACTGACTTAGTGGGATTAGGTTTAATGCGCCAATCGGTGTACCATACAGACAATAGGTTGAGATGAGTTTGGAGATTTGCCGAGGCCGTAATAGGGTTTTTGTCAATTGATATGATGGCTTTGTCATCCGCGTAATCAGCTACAGTAGTGTTCTGTGAGATAGGTTGATCAGAAGTGTAGATATTAAAAAGAAAGGGAGAGAGGATTCCGCCCTGGGGAACTCCAGCTAAGATTTTCTCGATTTTGGATACTGAGGAGCCAAACCGGATTTGAAAATGGCGGTCGCTTATATAAGACTTAATTAATAAATATAAACAGGGAGACAGAAATTTTTTTAGTTTAAAAAGTAAACCTTCGTACCAAACTCTATCAAACGCTTGGCTAATGTCGAGAAAGGCACAAGTGCAATAATGCTTGTTTTCTAGGGAGCACGAGATTGCGTCAACTAGTCTATGTACCTGGTGTATTGTGTTATGAGCTGAGCGAAAACCAAATTGCGAGTCAGGTAAAATCTTGTACATAGAAATGTAAGGTAATAGCCTTTTAAGTATCAGTCTTTCTAGTATCTTACCTAGAAAAGGTAATAGACTTATTGGTCTGTAGGAGGAAGGCAGATCAGGTTGTTTGTCTGGTTTAGGAATCATGATTATGTTTGAAAATTTCCATAAGAGTGGGAAGTATGAAAGCCGCAAGGTTGCATTAAATAAATAGGTAAGGAATAGGATAGCTTTTTTCGGAAGACATCTAGCAACTTCTGCAGTAATAAGATCAAAGCCTGGTGTTTTTTTGGTGGAATATTTTTGTATTGCTGT
The DNA here is from genome assembly GCF_001856785.1 of Myzus persicae. Lineage (NCBI taxonomy): Eukaryota > Metazoa > Arthropoda > Insecta > Hemiptera > Aphididae > Myzus > Myzus persicae. The sequence goes on from NW_019104421.1 coordinate 6,743, forward strand.
TTTTATTTCATTTGGTGTAAAACACTTTTCAGGGAGATGAAGAGGCATGGGACAATCTAAGTACTGGATAATCTTAGAGGTGAGATTTGGATTATTTACATCGGGATGTGGCTTAAATATCTCCGCTAGATGTTGACGAAACATAATAATATGAAGTTTAATAATGCATGTTTTTGCATGTTTTGGGTGTAAAGGCATATTTGACATAAAATCGTTTTTTTAGAGTTTATAGCGCATATTATTTCATAAAAAAATTGTTTGGAAAAATATTTGAAATGTTTCTTGTTTTTTATTTACTTTACCGTTTACTGAATGATAGTGTTTTGATTTATTTTTAATTTCGTGTGACTACTTACTTTTCTAGTATTTCCCTATTTAGATTTTATGCGTTTTACTTAGTACCGCGGAAACAATTTTATAGCTACTACTAGCATCCTCTGCCGTGTATAGTCCCTCGTCAAAACGATACCTGTACAAGCATGTACACCTGTACAATGTTTCTTACCAATCCGCATCTACAATTTTGTACACTGGTACAGTATAGTTTTCTTGCACACGCCAGTCGCCGATGAGTTATTTAACTGTACGAGTCGTGAAAATGTCAAATAACTAATATTTCATTCCAAATATTTTCATTGTAGGTGCAGGATAATGGTGTACAGAAGTTAGACAAAAAATGACTACCTAATTAAAATTAATAAAGATGACAAATCCATATGATTATATGAACTTCACAAGTATTCATTTTATTAATTTTGATTGTTAAATATATAAAAATTAAAAAGGAATAAAATACTTTTGAAATGAATGGATATACTCTTATTATTTTAAAATTTACTCATAAATATTTTACACAAAGCATATTTTGAGTGCATAATTTAAAAATGTAAGGGCATTTAAATGCATATTTTCGAACTTTTTAGTGCATATTTTAATGAATATTTTGCCAATTTTTGGTGCATGAATGCATGCTTATTTGTGCTTTTTTTAGTGCATGAACTTACGAGACTTGAATATAACATATAAAATAGACATAAATAGTATTTAATTATTGTTTTGTAATAATTTTTACCAAATTGTAATCAATATTATAGGACATAGGTCTTTATTTAGGAACAAAACTATGTCTAAAATAAATTATAAGACAAAACTTAAAGTTATAATTTATTAATTATAGATAATAAATAAATTGCAATAGTCCATTATTTAAAAAACTCTTTCTAAAATAGGCAAAAAATGTACTTAATAAAACATATCAAATATTAAAACCTTTGAGACAAGACAATGAATGGATTAGGAAATAGTTAATCGGGATCTTCATCCTAATAAGGAACATCTTCTATACTTTCATCAGCTACTTTAAAAATATCTTCATAAAAATGCTTGGCATCTTCTGGAATATTAAAAGAACATAAAAGTTTTCTTATATCATCTTGTTTAGTGATTTTAACATGATTTTTTTGTGGTAATAGTTCAAGGTTGTCAGACATTGATCTTATATGGCATTTTCTCTTTAACAGTTACAGTTTCTGGTAAACTACCATGGGTGTATGAAATTCTGATTGTTTCTTTACCTTTTATATGAGAATACACTTTTTGTTCAGTTGATTTAAATTCTGTCTTTGTTTTGAGAAGATTTTTGGCTGAATTGTTTAAATCATAGACTTTATAGACTTTATTGTACTCTTTCAGTGTACACAATTTTTCAAATATTTCTATATACTGATTTGGTGACACTATATTTTCTTTTTTTTTTAACGCTTGCTCAATTCCCCCAAAAACACGGTCAGGAGGTATATAGCTATGCCCTCTGACTGGAAATATATGATTTATTTGGGTAAGAATTGATGCTTTACAATTTATATAATACAAAAGTGTTGCCATACTAAATTGATTTTTATTTTGGCCAGAACAAAAGTCAGAAAATTGATTAAGAGTAGTCTGTTGTATTTCATTTGCTTTTATTCCATTTACCAATAGGTCTAGAAAATCTATTAATGCTGAGCACACCTCATTAGGTCCTCTTCTACTATCCGATTCGTTCCAAGTATATAAAATACAATTTTCTTTATCTTGATTATAGTCAGATATAACAAAAGTTAGATTGTAGATCCAAACTTGACGACTATAAAACACATCAGTTACAGATAGTTTGGGAATAGGTTGCGTTTGCATCATGTCAAATGAACAATTTATGGTTTCAGGTTCCGTTTTCTTAAGTAACTCAATAAAAAAACGCTTTGCTTTTGTTTTGTTAACTAATAGCTCTTATTCAAGGTTATGTTTTACTTCATGGTCAGTTTCAGCCCTTATTTTTATTTTTTGTTCAGTGTAAAAAGTACAAGTATCCTGCCATGGATGTTCAAAACTTAAATTGAATTTTGTCGTAAAAATATTTTGATATTTGGATAAAGATGCCGTTAGTTTACAATTGTTTAATCTTTTTCTTTGCCAATGAGTCCACAAGTATTTAATAGACAGTTCAGAGAGTAAATAGCTCTTTCCAGAATCTCTTCTAGTATGGTGACTTTTCCTGCATTTGAATGACTGAATGTGTTTTTGTATTGATTCAGATATTTCATCATGCACTGGGTTAATACGATGACTCCCTCTTTTTTCCACAGGACTAGAGTGATTTGACAAAAATGTTTTGTTTAATATGTTCTAATAAATGTTGTTTAATATATTTCTTCTAGAAACTGATGTAATAGAGCAAAAAACGTCAGCACAAACTTTCAACATATTGCTATTAGTAGTAGTTGGAAAAAAATATTTGGTTACTATTCGAGTAGAGTTAGTGGTTTTCTTACCATCTAATCTTTTAGGAACTGACACACTCATCATAGTAAGTAAACATTTAGCTTGATCAATTTTACTAAAGATTTTACACAAATTTGTTTTGAAAGAAAT
>NW_019104421.1:12449-49133 GCF_001856785.1 Myzus persicae
AAAAAGAGATGGATTCTGATGCAGTAGACGATAATCAAATCATTGGAGATAAAAAAGTAGAAAATAAAATGTATAAAATAAATGTACATGGAAAATCAATACTAAAAACTAATATGAAAAAAAGAAGATTAATCAAAGAACAAGTTAAAACTTATTTTGAAGATATGTCATTCAAAAAATTGAATAGAGGAATTTCTTATACCCATGTTTCAAATAAAGAAAAACTATACGAAGAAGTACCAAAAGTAAAATATAACATTGTTATATATTATGCTTTTTATTAATTAATTTAGTTAAGAATTTAAATTTGTACTGGGTAATACAGTAAAAATAATAAGTGATATTCTTTAATTTTTTAATTTGGATTTTAACAATGATGACTTATTGATTGACTTACTTTAAATTCAATGTACGCATTTTCTGTATTTATTTAATCATACAAAACAAAAACTATACCAAATTTGTTATTTTTCTGAAATCGCGATTATATTTAACTTAAATTTATGAAAGAAGATTAATGATAATGTACTTCATTTTATAACTATTATATTCCATTTCATTTTAATAGGCGCTAGATATTTTTGGTATAGTTCCTAAATGTAGTTTGGTTTTGAAAATAAAATCTTAACTTATGATTTTTAATATTGATTAAGATAAGTTTTTAAAAACTATTTTTTGTTTTATTATTTTAGCTGACTAATATACATTTACGCTCTGAATCAAGGAGAGCATCGATATTAAGTGATCTTGCTGACAGTGCTTCTGTTCTACAGCCGACACTGCCTGGACTCCTTATAGAAAATCTAGGTAAAATTAAAAAGAAAGACGTAACTGAAAAGAAGAAAACCCTGAGAAAGAAAAAGGACGATAAAGAGGAGAAAGTGTCTTCAAATGGTACAATTTCTACATCTATGTATGTTTATAAACTATAATATAATATAAATCAGTTCTACATATTTTATATTATTTAATATTGGTATAATGTTTTTGTTAATTTAGTAACATAGAAAATGTACCATTTGATAAAGATTCATCCGTGGTCGTTGGAGATAATTTAGTTGTTTACTATGGTGACATAACTTATGATGCAAAAGTAAGTTATTTAAATACTTAAAAAAATGTATTTATTGTTTTACAAAAATATTATGAATTTATTCAACTTAAGCAAAATAAAAAAATTTTATTTTTAATCATTTTAAACAAACTATATGCGTAAAAAAAATTAATTATTTATTGATCATTTGTTACTATTTATTAGGTTAACCTATAACTTATAAATATTATGAATAAATAAATCAGTGTTTCTTTTACAATGTTAGAGTTTGATGTAACTTTTACTTAATAGTGATAGTATATTTTAGATTCTGAGTGGAGCGATGAATGTTTTGTTTTAACCATGATGTGTTGGTTTTTATTTATGTCCGTCATCACCTTTTGGGATAATAAAAAAAGATAAACAAATCAACAATTAATGAAAAATCTAGATTTTTTCGCAAACAGTTTTCAAAAAAATCAATTTTTTTTAGCTTAACCTTAAAGAAAATGACTAGACACATGCAATTTTTAGAAAATCTTAATGTGAGCAATTTATTGTGTTTCCTTTTTGAGCTTTTTATAGGCATAACTGCATAAGAACACTCAGAGTCTTATTAGTTTTTTTCAAATTATTGCCAGTAAAAAAATTTTTGTCCTGTAAAAAATCAAAAATGTAATACAACATTCCTTTATAAGTTGTTAGTGGAAATCAAAAAAAAAAAAATTTTTAATGAGGTTCTAAAGTTTTAACTTTGACAAAACTCATCAAAATCATGAAAATTGGTGAATTGTCTGTGAAGATATTATTTATTTATTTTAAACTTTGAACATTTAATGCAAGACTTCCCTCAGGGTTCTTTGTACAGCTAACAAAAAAATTTACCGGAAAGACAGATACATTTTTCCGATTGTTTGAAGTTACAATATATTGAATATTCACACGTAAATTAACAAATTGTGTGCAAGGTTTTATTAATTTATGACATACCTAGTTTTTTTAATAGTTATTTTAAGCTTGAAATCATTTATTGTATACAATGATTTTATAACATTGAATCAAATTTACATATCCATTGCAGTGACTCTCTAGACACCTAATGTACAGCAGAGCAATACCCACTAACCCGCTTATTTTTTGGGATTTACTTTGTTTTTATTGTTTACAATTCTTATTCAAAAGTTAATTTCTTTATTTTAGTCATCTCTAAAACTATCTAAAACTATATTTGTATCAAATTCATCATGTTTCTCTCACTTTCGCTTTGCCAGCTTTAATCTTGAATGATTTTTTATTAGATCTTTTTATTAGATTTTATTGATCTTAGGTTAAATTTGAGTTTAATCATCATCCCATATCCAAAATACTTTGATATTATGAAATATGTTGAAATTAGTATTGTTCAAAATAATCAAAAGACTTAAATATTATACATTTTTAGGTCATTTATGTGTGTGATATTGAAGGAGTAATGAAATATTACGTGCATTATGAAGGATGGAATGTACGTTATGATGAATGGATAGATGATATGCATATTGCTTATAAAAAAAAGGAACAAGAACCTGAAGAAGATATTGATGCAGATTCTTCAAAAAGTAGTATTGAAGTATGTAATAGTTCTTAATTTATTTATCGAATGATTTAATTCAACACTAAACAGCATAAGATAACAATAAATTATTGAACAACAATAAAATACTTCAATAAAAGATGTAAGTTGATAAAATATAGAAACCTAAATAGTTAGAATTAGTTAAGTATATTTAATGATTAGGTGTTGAAGTCTGGGTTGTATTTACATTGCTTTAAATTCTAATGTCCTTGTTGGTTAATCAGTTTTTTGCCACTGTTGTAGTCTTATGGAGGTGTTTCACTCCGCATTGTATATTGCATACTGGACATTCTTCCACGATGTGGTTGGCTGTCTGAGTATCATGTCCGCAAACAAATTGTGGTGATCTCCAAGTCTCCATTTACACAGCATTTTTCCTGTTTTTCTGTAACCGTTCTTAAGTCTGTTAAAAGTCACCCTTTTCTTCTGAGGTGGTTGAAACTCTAAAACTTTTTTTTTGTCAGTTTTCTAGATTCCATTCATCAATACCTTTAAAAGTTAAGGTTATGGTTTTTGTTATTTAATTTTTGTGCCAGCTTCCAGGGAGGCTTTCGAGATATTAATCTTTAGCTAAGCTTGTTATTCGTGTACTTGTGTTTGGGTAAGCTTCTGTTTAAGCCATGAGGTAGCCAAGAGGCTGGTGTTGACTTGATTATTACAGAGATTGGTCTCATTGTTGCGTTTAGTTGGGTATCTATTTTACTTGTGTGTGTGAGCTCTCAATTCACACTGGTGCACAGTACTCGGTTTCTGAGTAGGTGAGGACTAGTGCAGATATTCTAACAAAGTTAGATCTGACCTCAGGTTATTTGAGCTAATTTATGTACTATATTGTTTCGAGTCTTATGCTTTGCTTCCACCTTGGTTAAGTTCTCTGTATGAAAACGTTCGGTTCAATTGTATTCCTAGATATGTTTAGTACTTAACCCTATTCGTTGCTCGTTAAAGACCACCTTTATTTCCTGTCTTGGCATTTTGTTGTTGAGATGGAATAGTGTACCTCAGTTTAGTTGAATTTGACGAGAGCCTCCATTTGTTACAGTAACTATTTAATTCATTCAGGTCTTCCGTTAGGTATTTTTCACAAGTTTGTATGTTTTTTCCTAACATAGAAGAGCTATATAGGCTGTGTAAATAATTTATTTGACTTTGTTTTGGGTAGGTCACTGATATATAAATTAAAAAGTATGAGGGCTTATACAAAGCCTTGTGGCTAGACATTATTTAGCTTTCTTTGCATAATCCTTTTATTACCTTTAACTACATTGAAAAATCTGTTACTCGGCATACTGTTTATGATTCCACTTATTATTTTGCATGGTCACCCATAGGCGATTAGTGATTAGCCAATTGAGCCATACACTGTATCATATGCTGCCGTAAGATCTATAAGGACTGCAGCGGAGTACAACCCTTTTTTATAACTATCTTCGATGTTTGTGGTTAACGATAATAACCTTTTCTACTAGGATCGATTTATTCACAGTTTCTGCAATTTGGTTATATTCTTTCAGAGATCTTGTAGTCAAAATTTAATAGGAATATTGGCCAATAGCTTTTGATATCATTATAAGATATAATAGTTGTAAAAAATGTTGTGTACATTCACCCTATTAAATAATCTACATAAATAAAATTCAAAACGGTTCTAGAATCCAAAAACTTAAAATTAGGAACCAGAACCTAACCTAATATAAGTTATATGTGTTTTCTATTTATTTATTTATTTATTTTTGACAGAAAGTTATGATTGCATATCTCAGTGCTATAAAATATGTGTATAGATTATAGATATACAATTTGTTCGTAAACAATTTATTTTTGCCGATTTCAACCCTTTAAAATCAAAATTTTAAAAATCCTTTCTTGATGGAACTTGACATTATAATATTAATCTAGCCTCAAAATTTCAATTCGATAACTCAAGTCTCAAATAAGTTCGGCTGTGCGTTTATTATTGCTGAAGTAACTTTCCTTTATCCATAAAGATGTAAACCTGAATGATGATAAGTTTCAATAAAAAAAAAAACGTATACACATATATTGTAATAAAATAAATCATAGGTACACATATCTAATATATAATTACAAAAGTATAATATTATAACAAGTATTTGAATCACAACCTTACAAATGTTCTTAAAATTAAAATAGTATTTATTATAAGCCATTAGTGGTATATGTATGAATAAGAGCAAAAGAAACCGCATTATTTTCATTATATTTTAAAACCATACATTTACATTTCATACAGTCCACTGAACAATATTCTAAACTTTCACTTCAATCCCTAACTGAAAAAATATTTGATTTTGAGCTTCTATTATTAGCCTATATTAGTCATTCAATATTTAATAAATCACACAAATGTGTAACCAATGTATAACCATTACAAGAATTAAATTAACATGATAAACAATGATAACGCACAGCTATTTTTTTGTACTTAAATTGCATATTATTAAAATTAACATTTAAAAATACATAATATTATCGAAATCATTAAAATGCTTAATTCTAATATTTAAAAAAAAAGTAATATACATGTCTATAGAAAAAAAAATATGTTTACAGATTGCAATTTTTCTTCATGTTATCGACATTTTTAGAAATGGACTGAAAAAAAAACAAATCATAAATGTTAGTAATTGAATGAAACTAGTTGACACAGATCTATGTGGATCCAAACAATTTGATAATTTATTATTTGTATTGGTTGTGTACCTATTAGGGAACTGATGCACTATACATATTCAACGTTCTTCTATTGCATGGCAGTGTACAGCATTCATCGATGACCATCGACAATCCCAAACGTCTCTGGTCGCTGATAGAGAGCTTGTCCTCGCCAGCTGTAAAAAGTTATTGGGCATATCAGTGTTGGAGATGTCAAAGGTTAAAACAGATGTATGCTGTACTAAGGTATAAGGGCAGGTAATAATGATGCTAGAAAATAGTGCCCAGAGTGCACTCATTTTAATATGATATCATATAACATACGAGTCACCTGTTCACACTTCGCGTCCTCGTTACAAGGGTAAAAGATTTCACCATGGTTTTAGAATTGTAAGAACTGTATGTATTAAAAACTGGAAAGCTAAAAACTCACCTGGTACTTCATTATATTTCCCTCTGCAAATTACTTGCAGTTCGTTTGCCAGCCTTGACCCACAATACTTGTCAATGTTGTCGCAGTGTAGGTCGGGTTGACGCATAATCATGGCGCGTGATAACCCGACCAGGCAGAATACCAGCAAGACCATACGTTTAGCCATGTACAGATAAACTGAAACTATAAGTTTAAACATAAGTAGGTAGCATTCATTTTTATGCTAAAAAATAATTGCATTAAAAATTATTTTTTCCTTCACTATACAGTGATTGAAAAAATATAACATTTTTAACTTGAAACAATTCACGGCAAAAAAATTTAAAAAAAATTAACTAAACTCATATTTTAAAAATATAAATTAATTAAAAAAGTTAATTAAAAAATAAATTTAATAATATTCTAACAGTTAAGTTAATGAAAATCCAAAAATTAACTAGATAAGTTAAAAAGTTAAAAGTAAAATTAACTTTTTGGCTTAACTTTAACTTTTAATTTGGTAATGCCCAGCTTTGCAAGTGACCATTAGCCAGGGTTGGCATAGACTGTAATATCTCTTTACATTATTCTGAAATATCAATAATTTTAAAACCACAATGTAATATTTCTATATCAATAACAAGTAAAAACAAATCCACAGTTTCTATCGCGTGTAATATTTACATTATTTTAGGTCGGTTGATATTGAGACACGTCTAGCCTGGAGGTGTTCGCAGTTCACATGACAAATAAAAGGTAGGCCTAGTGCGGAGAAATCGAGTTGTCCACACTACACATCGCAGGACGAGCGAAATAGCAGAGTGGCCGTCGGCGTCATTAGGAGCTGATGCAATGGAGATCGTTGTTGTATTTGTATGTCAAGGATCATGAAATTCAGTGTTTCATCCCCGTCAATAAGATACGACGTTTGGTCAAAAAGAATTTTAAAAAATATTTATTTAAAAATTGAATTATCTTAATAAAACTTAAAATGTTGTTATAATTTATACTAAATAACTACAAAAATTCTAAAATATAAAATATATTACCTACGTACCCATATTGTCATCATTCAAATTGTTTTTTTAAAAAATACAATTTAAATTAGTTATAAACTATATGAAAATAGAATTCAAATGCATTTGCATAATTATTTTTCGATATTTCAATCGCTTTTTATTTTAAATTTAAAATGTCAATACCATATTAAAATTATGTAGGTACGTCTATAACTCCCTGGGGCAAAATGTCCCACCTTATCAAATGACGGGGACAAAACGACTGTTTACACAGTTATCACACCTGTCATATGCCCGGTTTACAATATAAATTAATATTCTTAATATTTTTAATTTAGATTTTATAGTGCAATAAATTAGTTGAAACAATTAAGCGATACTTGAAAACATTGATAAGTATTCATTTTAGTACTGATTTTCAATGTTAAAACTTACTAATCCACCATGTTGTAAATAATAACTAATGATAACTTATAAAAAATTGTACAAATTAACTCACTTAAACAGAGTTTTAATTATGTAAATTACCAAAAAGAGCTTATTATTATTTATTATAGGCTTGACTTTAATCTTTAGGTTTTATGTTGTTCATTTGTTTAAATTATACATTGCCATCGTGTCATTGTAATTTTGTCCACAGAAATGAGCTTTATGAGAATAATGATAAAATTATGTAGAAGCAACTAAATTTGATAATTTTTCATAAATAATCGATTGTAGTTTTCAACTAGCCATATTCAACTCTGTTATGCAGTATTTTAATCTCAAACTTTATCATATGATTACAAAAATAATACAATTTAATTATACCACTATATCAAAAAAAATAGTGCTGACATTTTCTTAACTATATTAATAATATTTATTGTTACTTGCATATTGGTGGCTGATAATTATTTTAATTTGGGATGTAATAATGATGTTGACGATATTCTGAGATTGAATTGTTCAATAATGGTTCCTTCCGTGAAGAAGTATATATTATGCATTTATTTAATATTGCATATGATTTATGTTTATAACTTTTTGCATTCAAACAAATATATTACATAATTAAAACACAATAAGGTACATTTTCTATGTAACAACCACGGCTAATGCCAAATATTAATTTCATTATAAGATTAAATACTAAACAATAAATGTCAAATTGGTTTTTATGAGTAACAAATTCAAAAACATAATGAGAGCGTCTGAGTCAAATTCAACACAATTTCTACATAATCTAAACCATTTAGTAAAAATCAAAACAGATTTAATTAAATTTAATAAACCATAGACTAAAATTACACTTTGATTGTGAAATAAATAATACACTACACTCTATTCATGTTGAGATCTAAACAAGTTTCGAGTATATAACTTGCATTGGTTTATCAATTGAATTATACTTTGTCAATTAGATTGATTAATTTTAAAAATTTTAGGAGTTTCTTGTTTTATTCCCGTTGTAGTCCGAGGGTTGCATAGAAAGTTTCAGTCAAATTCAAATTTATTCACTCTTGTTTGTACAGATGATACTACTTTAAAGTTTAAAATATGTTTCTCAGTGAGTTGTGAGCTACAGGTGGTGGGTTTTACTTTGGATGTGAGAAATAAATGATTTAGTTTAGTGTGTCCAATTCTATGTATGTCTATTATGTATATAATTGTACTAATTATATTTTTTAAATATAAAACAATAATTATCTGAAAATTTATGAATAGTAAAAAAAGCTGTCACTGTTGAGGTACATTTATGAGTAATATATATAAAACTCCATTTGGAAGTTTGATTTACGATTGGTATTTAATTTTGACACTTGACAATAAAATTAATTGACTCATAAGTTACTGCATAACATGAAAATAAAATCACTAACATAAGAAAAAAATGTAATTATTTTTTATTTTAAGATGGGTTTCATTCTATTCTTTTTGATTTTGATTGTATAGTAATTTAAATAGAAGGCTGATAAATACAAAAATGTAGAACTTATCAAAAATAGATGTTGTTATTTTAAATGTTACCATAAATGTGAAGTCGATACCTCCACTTTTAGCCTGCCAAAAAGTCAAAATTAAATCCTATGTTAATCTGACAGAGAAGTTTAATGTTCCATAAATCTGTGGACATACTGTTTATAAATTTAAATGAAGACTACAATTTATATGCATTAAAAATATATTAAAATGAACAATGAATTTCCAAGAATTTCCAAATTATCATTATACGAAAAAAAAAGACATTTTCTAATTTTAAAGATTTTAAATTTTGAATATTACACAAAAAAATATATAGTAAATACATTTAAATTTAAATTTACATCTCTTAGATATAATAATTTTACAATGATGTATTTTATTTTATTTTTTGTGTGTACATGACAAGTAGTTGTAATAATGATCTGAATTTTAATTTAAAAATCTTTTCTGTTTTTAAAGTGAATTTTGTTAGGTACTTTTTGAGTTATGCGCCTACATACAAAAATGGGGTTTCTATTGTATATAGTAGTACGATACTATATGCACAAATAATTACGTATTTAAGTACTTATATGTACAAAAAAGTTTAACAAGTAATAGTTTTACTTTAAAATAAAATCCTACACGGAATTTTAATATAATTGGAACTTCAATACTTAAAATAATTTATACCTAGTTGATACAAAATTGAAATATTATTTTTTTATGTTATAACCAAAATATTCGCCAATGGTTACTGAATATTTGAATAAATACATTTAATTGTACATCTACTTATTTTGCTTATTGTTATAAAAAATACAATGTAGAAAGGGTATTTCAGTATTTTTGGCCTATGATTGGGCGTAATTTTAGCATTTCCCCAGGCGTAAATAATCCTAGTTGCTTCTCTGCTTATAATACTAGTACATAGTGCTTATGCCTTGAGTCTATATAAGTAAGAGTTTATAATAATTACGAGACCGTGTTTATGAGCAAAGTGAAGTTGGCATGTATACAACGTTCGGTACGCATAAACATACACACTGTTCGTACGTGGGCGCTTATAAATTGAGCTCACATTGAGCAGGTAATTAAAATACTATGATAAATTGAACCCAGGATTTTGTGGTTTCTAAAATAGGTATAGTAAATTGCAGTTAGTATCTAAATGACCTTGAATTCATCGATATCTATTATCTATATTAATACTGTTGTACATTTATTGTCGGATAAGCCTAACTTATAATCGTATTAACTCTATATTGTACAAATTACCAGATTTTTTAATTATTTGGATTAAAGCTTCAACCACTAACGTCATTAGCCTGGTACTGTGTGGGGGGAGCGATTGGTTGGAATAAGTTTTGTATGTGTTTCAAGGATTTGCTGCTAAAAACGCTAGTGGTCACCCATCCGAATGCTAACGACGACGGCTCGCTCGGTATGTACGCTCAGAGCGTCGCCGCAGATTGAGCGTATGATCATGCCTCACCAAGCCACTTATTATTATTATTATTATTTACTGCATAAATTAACATAACAAAACAGATTTAAAATAACTTATTAATCCTTCATTATTTTATTTCAAAACAAAATTAATTTTCTCTATTTTTATTAACTTATATTTATTTATTTCAAGTAAACCACAAAATAATTTTTGGAGGACAGTGATTGTCGCCTCTCTTGGTGTCCTCTGCGGGCAATGCTAATTCTAAATGACCATCGTAAAAAATTGGGCTATAGAAATAATCATATTTCTATTAACTACCTGCATAGAAATTTGTACCTGGAAAATATCAGACGCGATTAACAATTTTTTCCCGTCTTTGGGCGCAATTTACGTCTGTCCGTTCGAATGTAGGTACATTTAAGTTGACAGCCGGTTGTTGACAGATATAAGACGCAATCGGCGGTCTACACCATCATAAATTCATAACCTATATAATAAATTACACCAATGTATGTGTAACGTATAGGCACTATGATGCATTTATGAAACAGTACAAAAAGCAAAATATTAAAAAAAAAATTTTAAAAAATCAAACACCGGTGTGGTACGCATTATTATTTACCATTGATACACATTGATTAGACACACAAGTGTGCCGAATAGAGGTTTTCAAAATCTTATTTGTAGTTATTTTGTATTTTATGCCTGGTTCACGGTATCGAACCCTAAACGCTTTGTTATGCGACCGGGATTATTGATTATATAGTGTTAATTAATACACTATTTCCTATTATAGGCTCGTAAATATAGAAGTGATAGTTTAACAAGTGTCTTTACTCTTTTCCTGTGTCTGTCAACACAGAGATGAGGTAAACTCATCAAGCAAAAACCACTTAGTGTTTAAATAGATCTGTGCCCAAATTATGTGTATTTAATGTATTGGGGAGTTAGCTCGTATTGATGATAACTATAACTGCCGTGTGTCATTTTAATAAAAAGTAATAATTTGTACAGGCCGAAAAGGGTCGTGTGTGTTTATTTTGTATTGGCCAATCCTCAATATCCTTATATAGTGTGTGTTTAGTGTATATTATTTTATATATAGGATGTAAAGGACGTTTCAAAATAAATATTATTATATTATGATAGATACATATTCGTCTTAGAAGATAAAATTAATTTATAGTTACAATCGTTAAAAAAAACAGTTGCCAACCCAAGCTTAAAGTCTTAAGCTTTAAAGCGGCCTGGCTCTCCGTCACTCGCCCGTCTGTTCGTTTCCAAACCATACAATATTCTAAGTTCGTGATTTTGGTATTTCGAGGTTTCAAGGGGACTTATAAATTGTATAGCAAGTAAGACTAATGACAAAACCTTGCATAAAATAAACTATATAATATATTATATGGATGGAGCCATGGTGTGAGTTTTTGTTGCCTATATTATAGCGACTAAGTCTCTGAATTATGTGCAGGATGTTACCCGTCGCATGTTTATAAGCTGGGTCATCACAAATCGGCTGTGGCCGACTCGAGACCTTAAAAGTTGGGCCTGTGATTGCTGAAAATCAAAATGAAAAATTAATAAAAGTCAATAAAATGTAGTAACGATTTCGAAAGTTCTGGATAATAAATAACCCCACAAGTATTGTCTCCGTCTTGTACAAGTGAGGCATAGAAAATTTCAAATTTACCTTCACCAGTTTCAATAGTGTGTTGTTAGTTTTGATATTGGAGTGAATCGCCCTATTATATAAGAATTAAAGGAAAGATAATTATTTAGGAGCCCGCTTAAGCTTTTGTCGATTTTATTATTTTTAAGTGAGTTAGGTACACATAATCATTTTTTTTTCCTCCCGAGCCGTTTTTCTTCGGAAACACCAAACCGATCCGAATAATTCTAGGGCACAACGCTTCGTTTCGACTCCCTTAGAGCGCCAAAATCCGTGTAGCCGTGGCTGAGAAATCGCGACTGAAGTGCGCTGAAAACCGCAGCCCGCGGCCAAAAAATTTTCGTTCGCCAAAGTCCGATTGTCGCGTTCGATGTCTTAAACTCTTCAGCAGGCCAACACCAAGAGATTAAGACCTCGCGCGGGAACGTAGGGCCAAATCCCAGCGTGCAACGACGCCCAAACGGCAGCGTCCTTCGCGCTCTCACACGGGATCCCTGATCGTGCGCGACCAGACCCGTTCTTGGCACCGTAAGATCGGCAACATCACCCCGCATCTACCAATACCATCAGCGGTGTTGTACCTCAAAAATCAAGCATATACGACAAGGGTAAGCGATTTCACATATCATACGGCCAAATAGCACGGCCGCCCGGATACCGACACCGCGCTCTCGTCGGTCGGAGAACCGCGATACCCGTGGCGACCGCCAACAGTTGCCACCACGATCGCGTCGGTCGGAGAACCGCGATACCCGTGGCGACCGCCGACAGTTGCCACCACGATCGCGTCGGTCGAATAAAATTTTAAAACGACGGTGAGCGACAACCAGCGCTCCGAGAGCGTTGCGGATAAAAGCCCACGACTCCTGAAACCCTACCACCACGTGAAAATTTCCCCTCACCCCGTTTACAAAGCTATCCATAACTCCGGCGCAAAAGGTCCGACGACCCTAGAACTCGGGCACAAGGCCCAACAGCACTACCCGGACGAGGTACCCCTGACAAAAATAACTCCCCCCCCCCAAAAAAAAAAATTGTATTTTCCCTTTCACCTCGTGACCCCACTCCTTTCTCAGGTTAGGAAGCCACGATGTCAAACCCAGACGTTCCTGATAGCTGGGACATGGAAACCGATCAGATCAACAACCCGTAGTTCAAAAGGAAGCAAGCAAACTCTCCCACCTAGGAAATCAAATCCAAAAAGAAGATCATGGAGATCCCAACCAAAGCAGACGGCTACAAGTCGCCGAAAACCCCTCCATGCTCAACCGCCACCGACTCCGACAGAGCGCTTGACGCTGCTACCAAGGCGACGGTATACGCCTGCGAACTGGATGAGGGCCTGGGCGACGGGTCGGGGGCAGTTGTCCGCAAAATGATAAAGACCCGGGTCGAAAGGTAGCAAAAAATGTGTGCAATAATTTTTTTGTTTGTGTGGTTAGTCTGTTTTACAGGTATGATAATTATAATGTTATTTGATAATAATTATATTTAACAAGCTGAAGAACCCGGCTTCGCTCGTGTGTAGTTATTGCTTTCTCTAAATGAAATTCTTAAATCAGATGTTTATTATTTACCTTCTTTCTTTTTTCCGTTCCCTAAAAACATTCCTTAAATAAACGACGTGAATTTTCAAACGAAAATAATAGCACGTAGGTTGTCCAGTTAGAGTTAGTTTTATAATAATTAATAGCCGACCCCTGTGCGCTTCAGATCCGGGGCACTCCGTTGCCCATAAAAAATGACAACTCTTGAAAATACTGTGATTGCTCAACTCCTTTTGGGTGTAACTCGCTGCTATGAGTAGAATTAAGCCACCCTGGTTGGCAATCCACCTGTGGTGGATTGCGGTCAACGACGATGATCGGCTATAAGTGCAACACAGCCATCTTAGTAGACAATATGCGACAATCAAATCTGATGCATGTTGGGGAAAATGGTTGTTCTCCCAACATTAGGTTGACACTGTCAAAGCGCCATTGTCATGGTGTCAGAGAGTCCAACCTCAATGTTACACTGCTTCGAAAGGCTGAGAGAGCTTTAGAGAAAACAATAAATTCATATAACTCCACGTGGAATTTATATGCAAGCAATTGTAAAGTTAGTACCTACCTATAAACTAGTTTTTTTTGTACAGTTTTTACAAATGATATGCAACTATGCATAGGTGATGGTTAGTTTTGATATCTATATACACTTGTTTTGGATGATTTAGTTTTCCAGAGGCTGCAAAGAACTATACATTTCTACAGAGTGTAGAGAGGGTGCGGCGTTAAAGACGTACGTTTTTCCCTCGGACACCACGAAACATGGCAAATTTCCACGATTTATTGACGCCTGCTGATAATAAATGTTTTGCAATGACACTACAAAATCCTCCTAACAGGTTAGAGTATATTAATTATTTTCATTTATTAAACACAAAACATAAGAAAAGAAATAAAACAAACCATTTTAATAGGTTTTATCAAGGTCCATTGCTGGTAGAGGGAACCGTGAGTGGAGTCATTTTTTGTAATGTAGCCAATACAAACGCAATTGAACCAGATTTGAGAAATGTTGGTCAATAATCAAATCAATAATGTATATAAATGTTATTTAATGAATTATTATTATGGATTTTTAAGTCCAAGTAACAGGATGTGATGGCACATTTAATTAAGACTGTACCAACATTTTTAGAAAATGACGCCCATCAGTTATTTTCTTTCCAAGTTATATTCAAGAATATTATAAGTTTCAATATAACTGTGAAGTGTAGTAGATAATATTAATTTATAATGACTAGCATAATAATTTAGACCAACATTAGGAACATTGAAAAGCAATTTAGATAGGACTGATAGGAGATAGGGAATCAACTTCGTAATTCAATTTTAAATCTTATAAACATCATAATCTTTTGTAGAATACTAGAACATCTTAAATATTTTAGTATATTTCTATGCTCACTTCCACATATTATTATGTCTATTGACTGTAATTCTATTATAGAAAAATGTCGACCGTTAAAGAAGAGTCCTACAATTTGCCATCCACAAGTGGCACCAGCGTTGCAGTTGCAGCCGATCAGAGAGGAGCAGCTGGCAATGAATCTGTAGTTACATATTGTGCCGAATACATTAGTATACGTGTCACAACTAGCGCCAGGACCAACGAAGTACATTTCCGTTTGAAACCTGATGTAACATTTGTTTGTATGAAAACAACATACTGCAAAAAATTGGGTTTTATTAATAAGGATGATTCGCGTTTTGTGTATGATTGTATACGAATCGCTGATGATTATACACCAAAATCGTTACATATGATGGATGGTGATGTTGTTGAGATATACCAAGTACTAAGAAATTAAGGGTTCTTATTGGCCAGTTTCATCATACGGACATCAGGACGATTTAATAAATAATTACAGTGGCTAAAAGGAATACGCAAGAGGGAAAGAGTATCTGGAACAAAAGGTAGGAATATTGGAAAAAACTTTAGATAGGAGGGTAGGGAAATCAACTTCACCATTTATAAGTTTAAAAAAAACTTTAGATTGCCTTGTTTCCTTACATCACATAGGGTAGACAAATGGAGACGTTGCAACACTGGTTCACACTCATAAGGCGCGCACCCTACACTTAATGGGATAGTGACAAATTTCAAAAATGTACACTGAACTCTTTTAAGTTTATGAGTTGATTATGAATTGATGTTTCAAGATTATGTTGAAGATGAGGTTGAAGGACATAATTGACGTTTTTGTGAATTAAAAAAAGTATGAATTTTTTGAAGAATATCAAAAGAATTTCCAATTGGAACTACTTCAGCAACTTTTGATAAAGTTAAGTTTAAACCTTGGGATTTACAATGAATTTATTTTCAATAACAGCCTGATTGCCTTTAAAATGGCTGCTCGTATAAAAAAACGCCATCATTGCCTAGTCACTCGTAAAAAGTTTAAAACAATTACAACATTAATAAATGTTTTTAAATTAATAACTGCCAAGTTTTCCGTCGTTTTCGAAACGTCTAGCAATTTTTCTGTTTCAGTCATAATATTATTGTACTGCGGAACGCCATAAAATTCGATCGAATTCGATTTCATTTGGAACTATGCAAGGTAATTGTTTTAAATTGTTCACTATAAGTATAATTATTGTATAAATAAAAAAAACCTAAATGAACGAACTTAATTCAATTTTAAATCTTATATACTAGAACATCTTAAATATTTTAGTATATTTCTATGCGCACTTCCACATATTATTATTTCTATTGGCTGTAATTCTATTATAGAAAAATGTCGACCGTTAAAGAAGAGTCCTACAATTTGCCATCCACAAGTGGCACCAGCGTTGCAGTTGCAGCCGATCAGAGAGGAGCAGCTGGCAATGAATCTGTAGTTACATATTGTGCCGAATACATTAGTATACGTGTCACAACTAGCGCCAGGACCAACGAAGTACATTTCCGTTTGAAACCTGATGTAACATTTGTTTGTATGAAAACAACATACTGCAAAAAATTGGGTTTTATTAATAAGGATGATTCGCGTTTTGTGTATGATTGTATACGAATCGCTGATGATTATACACCAAAATCGTTACATATGATGGATGGTGATGTTGTTGAGATATACCAAGTACTAAGAAATTAAGGGTTCTTATTGGCCAGTTTCATCATACGGACATCAGGGCGATTTAATAAATAATTACAGTGGCTAAAAGGAATGCGCAAGAGGGAAAGAGTATCTGGAACAAAAGGTAGGAATATTAAAAAAAACTTTAGATAGGAGGGTAGGGGAATCAACTTCACAATTTATAAGTTATTAAATTCTGTAAGAAATCAGCAATCTATTTTAAGTAATATTGTTATTACTAATGAACAAAAAACAATCGATTTAAAGTTAGCTGTTTGTATAGCTACTCACACTGCAATTAAAAGTATAAATCATGTGTGAAATACTTTAAATAATTGGAAAAGGTACAACTCTTGGTAATTTAAAACTATGTAGAACAAAATGTTCATCGTTAATCAAATATGTCATTGCTCCATCCTTAATTGAGCAACTCGTCCAAGATATCGGTACCAGTTATTTTTCTCTGATTGTTGACGAATCGACTGATGTTTCAGTTTTCAAATACCCATGCATATGTATTAAATATTTTAGTGTGAAAAGTGAATCTATAAATTTACAGTTTTTAGGTATTATTGAAGTTGTTAGTTGTACAGCTGAATCACTTTATAATTATATTTGTAAATTCATGGATGAAATACATTTAGATTTAACAAATATAATTGGTATAAGTGCTAATGGGGCAAATAATTTGAGTGGAAAATTCCATTCTCTTTTTACTCGTTCAAAACAAAAAAGCCCAAACTTACAGATTGTTAGATGTATTTGCCACTCCTTAAATAATGCCGTATCTAAAGCATCTGAAGAATTTCTATGCACAATTGACTATAAAATTATTTTCACCTGCACAATGCTTGAATCAAATAAATACACCCTTTAGTGATTTGCCGTTCATTGATATATTTCTAAATCAAACTGATTTTATTTTGGTGGGAACGCAGTGGGATAAATTGATAACTGTTACCTGGAAAATGTACCTTAATGAAAAGGAGTTACACGATAGTCACAAATATTGGCCTTAAGTGTACAATTATCAAGATGCTGGAGGTAATTATGCGTTTAGAGAATTAGCAGGATTTGTTCTTAAAATCCTTTCCTTACCATCAAGTAATGCCGTTGTAGAAAGGATCTTTTCTATTATGAATACTGTTAAAACTAAGGCTAAAAATAGGATAAATACTAAAATGTTAGATACTTTATAAGAATTAAATGTACATTCATTTCTACGAACAAATGTTGCACTACATTTTCCCCATCTAAATTGATGTATGATAAATTTAATTCTGAAATAATGTACAAATGTGTAAATAATGTAAATACTGTAAATAATGTGATAAATGAAGAATTGTTGACAGATGAACTAGTTGATATTGTAAATGAAATAAGTTTACCAGATTTTTATGACTAACAATATTACTTAATCTAAATAATTGTACTATTATACTATTGTATTTTTATATGTTTGTATTACTCGTATTTTAATTTTTAATTTTTAATAGTTACTAATAAGTAACAACTGACTACTGTTATTAATTAAAATTTAATTAATTAACTATAAATATTACACATTTTAATAATTTCATACCTTTTTTTGTCATAATGTATTAATACAAAAAATTAAATAAATACCTAGTTTGTCAATATTATGTTGTTGGTTATTACTTGGTAGGTTGTAGTGTTGTACCTTATACTACAACCGTTGTAGGTACATCGTTATTCGACATTCGTATATAGAAAATAAATTTTTGTACATATATATAATATGGAATTAAAAAAAAAACAGTTTCCATGAATATAAATAAGTAACTTATAGGTGGGTTTAACTCACGATTTAAGAGAATAAAATAAATGTAATATATTTTTTAGAAGATCATTATAGCTTAACTGACATTTACATATTCTAAATTTTGGCGATAGATGACATTAATAAACATTTTTTTTTTATGGCGATAAATGGCGTTTTTATCAGAGAAGTTTGGCGTGTGACTAGTTTATAAATCTGGCAACACTGAGTCCAGTATTGATGCAATTGCAGAAGAGTACATACGTTCGTCGTTCACAACACACAAAATGCCAGGAATATTGAAGGACGGCGACTACAGTCAAAGTCCTTTCTCTGATTCTGATAGTGAAGATGAAGTGTCCAGTTGTGTTGAACTGGATAATCATGAATCATTACAGCTGCAACCACAGCCATCATTACCGACAAGGTCGAGAAACGTGGCCCGAAGAGGCGGCGGATCGAGGTAAGTACAATGCTTGCAGCATAAAAATTAGAAAATATTGTGTCTGAACCGCAGTTCAGTCGACATTTTTTTTTCGCATTTTTCTCGTTGGCTCAGATTTTGACTGTTATAGGTTGATAGTTGTAACTTGTAGTGCGAGACTACCAAATAGTGCGTGATCAACAATTACAGGAAGAATTACGGCCCGTCATATGGTCTAGAAACGTGGCACGGAGGGGCCGCCGATTCCATGGATCGAGGTAATTACAATACTTGGTTATTGAATTCGTAAAAGATCCGAAAATATTGTGTCCAAACTGCATCTCATGACATTTTTTTCGTTTATTTTAGCAGACAGCATACTTTTCGTCTACTATACAGTTCGGATAAAATATTTGTAGGCTTAAGTAGAAGTTAGTGTTATGCAATAGAATTTAGTAAATATATTTTGTATTATTTTTGACTAAATTATTTTTTGAACAAATACTGCTGAAATATTTTCGATTTCAATACTGTCGACGTCATTATTTTCGGACTTTTTATTGTATTATTTTGATGATACCGTATCACCATGACATGTTTATTTGTTGTTGTATCTGTTTTACAACTGTATCACAATGGGAAAATGTTTGTTCTACAGAACCGACCATATATTTTAGCTTTAATATTATATAACAAAATTATTCAATAATTGGCCTATCTATATTATCACACTTAAAAGCCAGTTTCGTAAGATTTAAGGAAATCATCTGCAAATTATTTTTTTACGAAATTTAAATTATTAATTTTTGAGTTTTGAGCATTTCGTCGGATACACGGGAAAACCTGTTGAGTTACTTTTATCAAATTGTTGAGGAACAACAAACAACTACAAAGTTTTGTTATTGATACTATAAAAGTCACGAGTTTTTGTTTTTGTGTATAATCGAATTTCAAAGATAAAATAATTTTATACTTTTTCTGTATAAATCGTTTACTTTACATCTCCGATGTGATAGTTTGTTCGTACGCGGATCGGTGAACCACCGGTGCGGGTTTGCAACGCGCCCGTTGGTGGCGCAACCGGTGCACAAGTTGTCGGTAAGTCCGCCTGCCGGTTGCGGCGCACCTGTCGTTCCCGAACATGGCGCGCTCGGCGTTTGGTTCATCGGCCGTCGTCGTCGCTTTTGGCTCTGCCTCTACACGTCAGCGCGACGATTACGTACCGTATTTTGTTTCGCGTCGGCGTACTGTACTGTTTCTGCAACCGCGTGCATAATTGTATATACATGTAATTCCGCGCAACCCGTTTTTTGTACGTGCCGATGTCATTGACCATCCTTGTGGGTCTTAACGCCGGAGCGAACACCGCTTGTCGTTGGCTGCGTTGTCGTGACGGTTTGTCGCACGTCGGCCGCCGAAAACCTCGTAGTCAAGTTGTGTTGACGGTGTGTTCGTCGGCCATCAACCGTCGTTGGCGCTCGCGTCAAGCATTATAACCGCGATTCGCTGTTGTGGGGCCGCCGTAGACCGCAAGCGTCCGAGCATTGATTATTCACGCCCTGCCGTCCGCCAAGACCACTGTCGCCGTTTCAGCGCGGAATTTTGCGCCGTGTGTGGATCCAGACGACTCTGTGGAGACCGTCAGGTTACATTTTTGTATTGCCACTTTTAAAATTTGTTGTTACCTGGCTGTGCATGTTATTTTTGTTACATCTTATGAATTAATATTTAAATTGCACAATGACGACACAATGTTTCGAGTTGCCGTCTCTAGTTTAGATGGCTAGAGCCAATTTTGTTTCTTAGCTGTAAGATTTAAGGGTGCCCGATTTCATTATTATTATCCGTATTTATTATATTTATGCGCTCAGCGCTTTACACCTAATTCCAATTTGTTTGTTTGCGAGATTTGTTCACCGGGAGGGCAACCTTTTCCTAAATATACCGCTAGTCGGTATCGCCAACCGCCTATTTGTAGGAGCGATATCGGCGATTAAACATAGTTACTCAGATACCAATACATTCGTACTGCGCCATTTTTTTTCGTGACATTTTACCAATACTTTATATTATTTAATATTGTTGATTTTCATCGATGAAAGTACCCAAACCTGCCGCCCAGCGCGCCAACCTATGGCTACGTTTAATTTCGCAGCAGAGGCCATTAATTTTAAAAAAGTCTGACAGCGGTTATTCAAAAGAATTAAAGATGTTTTCCAGATAGGGATTAACTTTATGATGTTAACAATGTCGTTCGGAGATTTTGTCCCAAAAAAAAAAAAAAAATAGCCGGAGTCGTATATAGATAGGTTCTGTTGTACAGCACTCGACACAAGTAAATAAAATACTAAAAAAAAAGAATCATTCCTGCCTATTTGGCGTTCGGGTGGTCCGAGTTGTAACGCTTCGTAAAGTTCAATATTAATGTGATAGAACGTACAATATTAGGACTGTATAACAGCAAATAAAGCTATGTGACCAATATTATAGCCAATTTATAATGTACCCTTTCTAAAAATAATATGTCCGAATTTGGAATTTGTACTAAAATGATCATAACAATATTTACTTATAAGTAATTAAAATACAATGAGGCTCCTGCACATTTATTTACAGTACGGTAGTTGAAGTAGGTGGAGTGCTGTATTATGACCGTTTTCCGTCTTCATTATCGAACTAGAAACAATAATAATATATGATACGCAGGTATGACGGATAGTAATATGGCAAATATTAATCGGGTCTCAACTCCGAGGATCTGACACGAAAACAAAACTCTGGCTTTTTAATATTAAACAGAATCAATTATGAAACTTCATATTTTGTGTTACAATATAATTATGTCGTCACGATAATCATCAATGATAATATTTGTCTCTCCTATTATATTGTTTCAGACGATCAAATGACAGGTACTTGGATAGATCCTACCCCAGATCCAAGTACCTATGTAAATTCTGGTGATGATGACTGGCAGAGTTATTTGGGCCCAAATGCATCTGGTGCGATGCTGTCGACGACAGCGACAACGACGTGGGGAACGCCGCCGCCGCCATACAACGCGATCAACGACAACTCCAACGACGTCAGAGCGGTGAACAAAGAGAATTTCGGCAGGGGAACTTTAAGAGTGGTTCCATTCGAGTTCATCACTGATGGAAACCTTGTGATGAAACCCTGGTTTCGACCCTAGAGGACCCAACTTATACACCTATCGTAACAAGAAGAAAAAGCAGCAGTTGAAAATCGCTCCGTTGCACGTTGCGCCTGTGAAATATAAAAAAAAAGTAAATTCAAAATGTTTTCTATTGTTCCTATACAATTACTATTATTTACATTATTTGATACTTTTAAGAAATATCATAACATACGATAATATTGACATGGGTGGATAAAAATGAATAATAATATGGTCGCGAAAGGATGACATCATCGTCTCTGTTAATATACTACCAGAAACATGTCAAATGATTTTTTTTTCATCCACATACTCAGAAGATGCCATGATGTTTGCTAATGCTATTGCACCTATGTCTGTCATCCTAACATTAAAACATGAAGAAGAAACATTGGATAATGTGAGACAATACTACGTTAATTGCAATAACAAAGAAGATAAATACAATATTTTAATGAAAATTTATCTAGGAGTGACTATTGGACAAGCTATGATTTTTTTGTCAGGTAATTAAAGCAAAATATTAATATGAGTTAAAAACCAGTAGTGAACTCAGGAGGGAGGCTTTTGGGCTAAATTCCCAACGCCCACATGCCCGTATTATTATAACTTAAAAAAATTGTTTATATCAAGTTACAACTAGTAAGTGAAGACATAAATTCATGTACATCTTACTGAAATGTAGCCAATAACATAACCAATAACTAATAACATATACCTAGGTAGGTTGAATTTGTTTTTCCAAAAGTAGGTATATTGTATGAGCTACTTGCATGAAAGACTTAGTATTACATTTTTAAACCTTAGCTTTACAAATCTATAATAATTTAAAATAATTGTATGCAACATTTTTTATAACATTTATTTGAAATTGGACAACAAACTTCCAAGTTGAAAGTAGAAAATTGACAGTTTTAGTTTACAATTACTAATTGGGTACAAATTAAACATTTTTTTTCTTCCAATCATGCATGTTTCAAATTAAACATAGGTAAATGAATAATAATTAAAATGTATTTTGATTTTTGGATTATTGTTTATAAATTATAATAAATTGTTATGTTATACTTAAAACAAAAAATTAAAGCTAATCTCACATAATAAATCTGTTTGGGGCTATGTTTTATCATAAACTATATAGTTTAATATGATTTATATTTGGTTTTTCAAATTAAATGTGATTTATTATTAATAATGAAAACCAATAAGAACGTATTTAATCAATATTATCGCCACTTAAATTTATATTACTTCATTTGGTTTTCTTGAACAGGAAAGTTGTGTTGGTCGTAAATTGCATGATATAACTAAGTTATATTTACTAATTGTAAATAATTATCTAAATATAGGTTCATTGATATTAAATTTGTCAAAGGTTTTGAAAGTAACACTGACCATAAGAAATGTCATTATTTATATATATTATATAGGTTTACATCAATATTGTTAGTAATAAATATTACAGCCTGACGGTGAATTGTTTGTAATATTTGTTTATATTATTTAAATATTTAATAACATTTTGTTTTTATTTTAGACAAAAAAAATGGCTTCATGGTTAGTCAATAAAATGATAGAACAAGGACATGCTGTAGCTTTAAATGCCTTACTCAAGTCAATTTAGTTACGGTATATATGGTAATTCTTTATCATATATCTTTTCTATATTCTTTATAAGTTAAATTTCCTTTAAGTTACTATCAATCGTTGTTTATAGATAATGTATACGTATGTAAGTATATTTATATATTTAAAATATGTAATATTTTAAAAATGTTATCTTTTTTTATGTAATCATAAGAGCTCTCACCTCCGTCTCAAGTATGCTTAAAGAAGCAGAGCAAATTTATTGTACTAATTATGCATCTTATATTTCCAATGTTAAATTTGCAAATAAATAAATATAAATCATTATATTATTTTAAATGAATTTATAAAAAAGTTATAATTTATGCACTTTTTTTGTTTACACCTAATATAATATAATAACTAACTTTAATTTATTTTAAATTATAGTTTTATCGATACAAAAATAAAAAATATAGGTAACCGGTTTTTTTTTTTTTTTTAATTGTTGACATCAAGCAATGTATATGAGTATAATTTATTTTGTACACATGCTTTAAGACTAATCGAATATAATATACCCTAATGATGTTTTTATAGAATATTGGCCTTTAAATATAGTTTGCCTCGTTAATGCCCACCCTTGATTATATCTAACTTAGTACTTACAATGTCTGAAATTTTAAACACTTATCACAAATTACAATGCGAGTTCGGTACGATTCATTGTGTAGGGTACAATGTATAGTTGTTGACAGATTGTAAGTAGACAGATTGTATAGTTTGCATAATAAATTATATGCACCTACCAATATTTTTATATCATAAAATTACCAATTTTTTAGGGTCGTTTTATCAATTATTTTTATAAATATTATTTACTAAAATAAAATTTCACTTAATTCATCAATGCATGCAAGATACATGAAATCTCAATGAATCTGCTTTAAAAACTTCTTATCAGTCAATTGTTCGTTCTCATTTCGATTATGCACTCCTTATCTGATTTCTATACTCAAAAACTCAAATTCAACAAAAAAAAATAATCTTAAATATAGTAGTACAAGTATAGTACTCCAAGTCTCAAAATAATTACTCAATGCTTATTTTAGCATTTCCTAAACATAGTATAATTTATAAAAATGTAATATCGCCCTTTTTGAGCTATTGTAGCCATCAATATTTTTCTATAATCGATACTGCAAAGATTTTTTTATAATTATAATCAAACAATTAAGTTAAAAAAAATGAATACAAGGTTCTCATTCTGGTTATTGGAGATATTTAAAAATACCAAGATTTTTATATAAGTAATCATGATTTTTTGTTCACAAGCATTTGAAGCTAATATTTACACAAAATTTGTCGAAAACTTGAAACACAATTATTCAAATAATAATATGGTTAAAATGTTCATAACTTGTTGTGAAATTAAAATATAAAAAACCTACATGGGGACCTAGATTATGTCTTACCTTTAAATTTGATACTCAATACTCATACCGGTATATCATTATCTTAATAATGAAAAAAATATGTATCTAAAACTTAGATTTAAGCCTTAGTGTTGAAGTATAGGTGTTCATTTTTCTTAATTGTTTTAATGTTATTTTAGAAATTAAATAAATGTAAATATTTATGTAACTGAGACTATAATGAAGATTTTGATTTCTATCGTGTGAAATATGTCAATGCTCAATAAATGAAAATTTATGCAATATATGGACACCTATTAAGAATCAAATTGAATAATACCAATGATTATAGTAGAATTTACACAGTTTAATGAATCATTTTAAATAATAATGTAAACTAAAAAACCTCATTGATGAAATCAACGGGATATTATTCAGTTAGATAAATATGGAAATAATAATAATAATAATAGTATGTAGTAAAGAGTGCAAATGTAGACATATAAAATATTTAGTTTTATAAATTGATAATTATTTATATACATTTTTTTTTATTCAATTTTTTAAAATTTAATTGTAAATACTCGTGGTAAGATGATAGAGTTATTATAAAAATTACATATTACAATTTGTTATTATACATGTTACAATTTTGTATTTGAATTCACAACTAAAAAAAATAAAATATAAAAACAAAATATAGGTTAAAATTACAGTTCACTTAACAACCATTTTACAATTAGGTTAAATTTTATTTGATACCCAAATTTTTTGTTTATATTAAAGTAAAACTTTTTTTTTAAGATGTGTTTGCTTTGCATTAAAATTAGATGGACCTAAATAGTCCTGAAAATGTTTTTCAAAATGTTTTTTTTGTATAGTCAACTTTGATATCATACTCTCTTTTTTCACGTTCATTGATTTGTGTAAATCTAATATTTTTAGAAACATATAATATGGCAAATTGCTTTTTTTCATTTAAATTTTCATTTAAGCATATTCTGACAACCATGTTTTTTTGTGTAACTATAGACCTTATTGCAATTTTCAGAACAACATCCCCAAACTATTAAACCGTATTGGAAAATAGATTTATATATCACATTATCTACAGTACACATGGTTTCTTTGGATAATAGATTGTTTAATTTATACATTTTGAAAACGATAGATCTTAGGCGCATAACTATATCCGAAACATGTATTTTTCAGCATAAGTTACCATCAAAAATTAAGCCTAAATATTTAACCCCTGTCACTATAATTATTTTTTGGCAATTACAGGATGTTAATAATATATCATTTGCATCACAAGAGTGTATAATAATATCGTCTATCACACATAAAAATTTTTTATGGAGAAAGTAACAAATACACTTTTATTTATATTTAAAGTCAGTTTTTGTTTGGATAATCTCTTAAACAATTTGTTTACTTCAACAGTAGCTATACGTTAAATGCTAAACCAAGTATCACTGGCAAAAAGTAGACACATATCATCTGCGTATGAAACAACTGTTCTGTATTAATATTATACATGTCAATAATATAAAGAATGAAAAGTATTGGTCCTAGGACACTGTCTTGAGGGGCCCCATAAGAAATATCATATACATTACTAAAAATACCATTGATTGATGCCGTCTGTTTTCTGTTTTTTAAATAACTTTTGAACCACTCCAAACTTTGATTTTTTATTCCTAGTCCTGGTAGGATGTTAATAAGCTTATTGTGGTCAACTGTATCAAAAGCTTTTGTAAGGTCCAAAAAAAAATTGCTTGGATAAATTTGTTGTTATCTAGGTAGGTTTGAAGATAAAAGTTAATTTTATAAAAAATGTACTTACTAATACTATGTTTATATTTATTAAATAAACATTTTGTAAAATAGATGTAGACAAAAATATAAGCATAAATATAAGCTTTTTAATGATATTAGGGGTATTTCCACTTGTTGATGCCGGAGAAATTACTAAGGACAATCTCCTTAACAAGTATATACATTTTCTAAACATTTAACAATTTCCATGTCATAGACAAAATATTGTTATACAATTAATACATAATACTTATATAGTCCTGCTGCCCCTATTTTTTATAATTTATATAATAAAAGATGTTGAATACACCTGACAAAGAATTAATAATTTAAAGTACCTACATCATGATTTTTTTCAGTATCTGAATTGTACCTATTTATTATTAGGTAACTAACTACTGTTAAACCAATAAACCATTAATTTTTAGGTGTACATTTTTGATTTATTGATCCAATACTTCAACAGCGAAGACTTTCCACATTTTTTTTACAAATTTTCTCATAGGTACTATATAACAATGGTACAATTTTTTTTCTTAATATATACGTAAATTAAAAAATATTATTTCCATACTATTTTATTTGTATTTATTATTAACCAACTCCAAGCAATTTGTATATTATTAGCACCTGATAATGTACAATAAATATTAACTTTTTTTTATTACAACACGGACTTAATTTAGTTATAAATGATATAAATTATCTGTACAATTTAAACTGGCACAGTTAATTAATGATCGAAATAAATGGATTGATAATTAAGAAAGTAGGATTACGTGCGCGATCAATCAACCAAGGTTAACCTCGGTCTGATTTAAAAATTCAATAAAAAATTTACTTTACACACAATACACAAATAGAATTATTTGTTCAAATTCAAATGAGTTATAGGTATAAGATATCATGTATATATAAAATAAATAATAATGTATTGATAATGTAACGATAAACGTTGGTATTTATACACAATAATTACATTTTTTCGGTTTTTTATAATCAAAAAATTCATCATCAAAATTCAATAAATCACAGTAAAAAATTGTTGTGCGCTCTAATAGGCTCATGTTTCGATAAAAAAATTTAAATCTTAAGTACAATAATCAAGATAAAAAAATTCATTTCACTTTTTATTTGTTAAATTGGAAAATGCATTTTTATATATTTCTGTAGTTTCCCCTGCTCATAAAAAAATATTAGCTAGTATAATTGCCATTTTTAGCTCCGTGAATAATGAATAATTTAATAAAAAAGCTTAGGACATCTCTTAAACGTACCATCAACATATAATACGTCACATTCAGTTCAATATTTTAAGTTGAATTGTGTTGTTAACACTACAATATTTGTTTCTGAATTATTTATAAACAAAAATATTTCACCTCTATATTGGTATAAATTTTACCTAAATTTGTTAGAGGCGTTAGAGCGAAATAAAGTTCTTCTACATTCTTAGGTAACTTTGGAATCATGCTTGAACGTGCAAAGTGAATATTTTTTTTTATTCGCATTGTGTCTATAGTAGTCGAGCTATTAATATAATTAATATGATTCACGTAATTCTCGATGTAAGATCTTACATGGCTTTTCATACAGATAGTCCAAAGCCTTACGTTTTAATTTATTTCTTACTTTCTATCGAGATAAATTATTTTCATCATCTTTTTCGTGGTCGTGATATAACCCTAAAAAAATCAGTTTAAAATATGATTTACACATTCGTTTTGTGCATACCCATCTTTCAATGTTGTAATTTAAAATCGATTGAAATTAAATTAATTTTATGTTTTTCACTATACATTATACCAGGGGTGGACAACATGATGTTCGCGAGCCACATAATAAATACAACGATTTCAAGAACCAAAATATTTGTACATTTTATAATTTTATATAATTTGATAAGATCTGTACTATTATAACACCAAAGTCGATAAACATATCAAATAACGAACTAATTCAATATTATTTTGTTTTGATTAGATTACGAGTTTTCTAACAAATTTTCAGAAAATCCATTTTTAGTTAATGTCATTGAAAGCGGATGTCTAATATCACATCCTAAATTGTCACAAATAAAGCAGATCTCGAAATAGAACCCTTGAAGTTATTAGAAGATAAAGATCTTAAACAGATTATAAGTAATTGGCCCTCCATAAATACTAGAATTCTGGATGCATGATTCCATTTTAAAGTAGCCAAATATTAAAAACTGCTGTAAAATTGACATCAATTTTTGGAACAACATATTCATGTGATTCGCTTTATTCAACAATGAAAATAATTATGCCAAAATATCGTTCAAATTTGACTGGTGATCATCTCACGTAATTACTAAGCACTGCAGCTCTTACATCGGTGCAACCAGATCTAAGAAGCTTACTAAAAAAGTAGACACAAAAAAAATACCACGCAAATAAATTTAGTGTAATATATTTATTACTCGGTTTATTATTTTTTTTATCATTCATATTGATTTATTATTTATTGTTTTTGTTTATTAATTTGTATTTTATAGTCTTGTATGTATATAATGAAATCATTTCATTCTTATAAATGTTTTTTTTTTTTTTTATTAAGAAAAAGACAATCTATACACATAGTCTGTATAATAAGTCATTAAGTTAACAATTAGAAATGGACATAACATGATTCACATGATAGGGGAAGTCACCCACTGGTAATACCCCTCACACAATATTTAGGTTTTAAACTTATAAATGTTAACGAGAAAAAAGTAAAAATGTTGGTTTTTGTAAGTATGACGCGAGCTGCATACGACTATATGAGTATATGACACGAGGCGCTAATGTGACCCCTGCAATATAATACTTACTAACATTTTTATTGTTCGTCGTTTAACTTTAACCGATCTGGATGCTAACTGACTGTTGAAAACTTAACTGTTCTAGTTCTATAGATCGTTATGTAGGTACTTATCATGTTATAGTCATATAATCATATCTAATCGTCATTTTATCATTTACTTATCTATCCTCATTCCCCGGACAAAACCCAAAATACAGTATACTGGATAAACCCCTGGATATACCTAGTGGATGTTTATATACTTTATAAAATAGTCTATATTAGTTTGTATGCTAATGTTATAATAATACAAACTGAAGAGGTAGGGATTTAAACATAAAATAATTTTAAACTCTGAGATTGATGTACATAATATTATGTTTTGTATTTTCATCAAGATACTCCTAAAGAGGTACACACCTCAAACGAAGGAGCAATTAAAATCAAAATTTGCAGTATAACCACAGTTATTGCCAGCACGTGGACCTGAATTCTAATTAAAAACAATGTAAAATTGGGAGTTTTCGTTTTTATTACCTACTTCGTCGGCGTTCGTCCGCCCAAAACGCAAGTCGACCGGCGTTTTCGCCGCTGATGCAAGCGCAGTGTATTACATCTGCCGTGTATAGCTAATCCAATGCACTTCCAATTCGACGGAAAACGGCATGTATAGCATAGGCCTAATGAATTCCGGATGGGCAACCATAGTATCTATAACCGTGAGTGGAACGTACCCAATAAACATTTATACGGATATGCAGCGTATAATATACGTATATACTTTAAACAGTTCAAATATCAAAGCTACGTATATATATATATAATACCTACGTTCATATTAAGTTTAAGAATAGTTTAATTGAGGTATATTTTTAGGTCAAAAGACAGATATTTCACGAATATTATAAGGTTAATAAACATTAAACTTATCAAGCTTATATGTATATTGATCGCAAAACTTACGTATGGATTCAAACAAAAGTCAAAACACGTTTATTTTCGTTTCAAATTAGTATAGATATAAATATTTACCACGTATATTTTCGGTGTAAAATTTTTAAAGACACACATGATTTGTAATCCTTAGTATATGTCAGGTCTAGAAACAAATATTTAAAACGTATATTTTCCGTGTACAACTGATTCGACAAAATAATAAATTCGACTAATACAATAATAATTAGACCAACTAATAATTAACGTACAATAAGCGTCATTTTATCACGGAAAATGAACAAATACTAATATAAAATATATTATTATATATTATTTATTAAATATTAATACTAATATATTTAGTATCGATGACATAAAATGTACGTGAATACTGAATACTTACCAACATTTAGACAAACCATGGTTGTTTATTGCAATAATATCAAAGTACGATTAAAGTAGAATAAACGTCATTTTATCTCAACAAATATACGAATATTATTTATATGTACGTATGGTTGACGTAAAATCAACCTATTTTAACGTATATTGTACCAATATTATGAGAGTAATAGCTACATATATACATACACCAAAGTTATCCTTATTAAACACGTAGTTTCAGGGGAGGACTGAGACCCATGCGGCCCATTATTATTGAAAAAAAATCGGCCCTTACTATTATACAACCTAAGCTTTTAGATTTCTGTACCTACTTTATTTTAGAATTTCGGTTACTCACCAATACCTAACCATAAAAACAGGTGACAAATGTTTTTAAAATTAAAATTTATTAGAGACAATATTATTTGTTTATTATTTATACTGTTCTTTAAATCATTAATCATAGATAATATCTAGAGTATAATTCCCTAAAAAATGTATTTAAACTGCAATAATATCCTTAAAAATGACCAAAAAATTGTTTTAACAATTATTCAGTAACACCATAAATGCGAACTTAACGATATACCTAAATGCGATTACGATGTAACACTACTAACATCTCCAATACAAAAACTTGGACCATGTATAATGAAAAAAAAATTTCGAAATTAGAATATTTGAAGACAGTGGGCTTCAAATTTCAAATTTGATTTTAAAATAATATAGGTCAGAGGTTCCCAAACTGTGGGTCGCGACCCAAAAGTGGGTCGCGATTATACTTTTGGAGGGTCGCACTATTTTTTTAAATAATACAAAAATATAATCATCTATTACTTTTCGTTGATGTTCAAAGTTCAAATTCAGTTTTATCGTCAATCCTTATCTGTGAGTGTGACAATTACGAGTTTACCAGCGGCCGTGTCAAATACTATATATTATACTTATATTATACTTTTTTTTCGTAATTACATAAAATTTAATAAAATAGTTTAATTTTCTGTTGTATGGTAAAAAAAAAAGGTCATTCATTGATATTGTGGGTCACTATATTTTAAAAAATTTTCAAAATGGGTCGTACAATAAAAAGTTTGGGAACCTCTGATATAGGTATACCTATTCAAAATAATACTCAACATTATATTTTTTGTTTTTACTATTTTTACTTAATTTTTTTATATCACTGTGACAATGTAAATGCTTAATTTAATATTAATAATAACTACGATTTTAATTAAATACACTTTTTTTATAAAATTGATTTGCGCTTATGGGTTATTAAAAGGGTAATTTTTTTTGCGCTCACGGGTTATTTATTTTTACGCTTTTGAGTTGCGTTTGGGTCATATTTTGCGCTTATGGGCTACACCCATTATACCTACGTGCTAGGTACGTTTACTGCGCAGCAACTCAAAATGTCGTACCGATAAGAATTACCCTTGACCCTATAATACAGAAAAAAAAACACTAATGCCAGCTCCGTGTTAGGCACGGCAGCGATCGAATACTGATGGGTGAACACTGAACATAATGGGTAATCAAAGAAAACAAAAGAAAAACCTGACGGCCTCGACCACTCCGCCCGCAACAGCTCGGTCCCCGTGATGGGCAAACGACATTTTTTGGAACGGCGACGGCGGTCTTGAGGTGAGATGTACGAGACACGGACAATCCAGCCGCGGGTCGACGGTCGCGATGGCACCGAAAAAAAACGCGAAAATCGCAACGAGACGCGCACAATCGCCAACTGCACGCGCGACGTACCCGCAACTGTGAATACGGGCGCCGGTGGTTTTGACGGTAACGAGCGCGCCGTTACAACACAACGGCGGCCAAACGAACACGCACTGGCGACCGGCGCGCCGCGTCTATGACACCCGAAAAGGGGTTAATCACAACGACGCGAAACAGCTGGTGTTGTGCACGGCGATGGCGGCGGCGGCTTGGCCACGAGGTTTACGGTGAAAACGAAAACGCGACGACGCTAATACGCCGCGGAACGCTGCGTCGCGTCAAGCGCTCGGATCGAGACAGACCACAGACGGCCCGTCAAGCGTCGACATCCAAAGTAGGCCGGCGACGGAACGCAACGGATGGCGAGCCGGAGAAGGAGAAGTCTTCGCTTCTAGAATTGTCGACGCCGACCGCGCAGCCGGCGGCTTGGTTGCAAAGTTCAAAACCGGCGGCAAAACGGTCCGCGTTCGAACAAAAGTTTTTATCGGTGTTGTCCGTCGCGATTTCTATGCTCGGCAAGGGCCTTTTTAACCGCACCTTTTCTCTGGCGGCATGTGAGAAAGCCACAAGCCCTACGCTTTACCGTAGCAAACATAAGACCGTGTCGATTTCTCAATCCGCGATCGTATAATATGAGTATACTATTTTGAGTAGTGACAATGATTTTTTGAGGTCTGAAGATTTTCAATTTCTATTGGCGACAATCTAGCCTTTATTTATTTATCTGTTACATTTTATTGAATTGTTATAATGATGTGTGAGCATATCTTTGCATATATTTTAGTTTAATTCTTGTTATAATGTAAAAAATATGTGAGCATATCCCGTACGATAACATATATCATTTTTGAGGCTTCCGAAGAATCTATATATGATCAAAACAATTGAAACATAACTTGGAGTACATAATCTACATTTTTTTGTTTTTTTTTATACCATTCTTGTGCTAACAAGTAGTTCACATTACCTGGTTATGTGGGGGGAAGTGGACCACTAAATTACATTTTTTTTTAAAATTATATCAAATTTAGATCATAACAATCATCTATCCCTGTGTATTCATAATAATATGTGTAATTACCTAGCCCAATTTATAAAAAAAATTTAAAAAATAAGTAAGACGAGAAAATTCTGATTTTACCAACACGTTGAGCATACAATTACTATCATTTCATAAAAATAAAATCACAAAAAATGTAAATTATTAGTATTTTATAAAGTCATAAACACGATGTTTTCAAAAAAGACCCGCACACGTCATAATAAGTTATAAGATCCGTCGGGCGGCGTAGATTCAAACGCTATCCCCACCACCGCATACGACAAGGAACATAATATTACTTATGATTTCATGAAATCATCAATTTCATAAATTCGGAGTAACATACATATTGTAATTAATGAATTATTAGAATACAAATAATTTAATAGAGAATAGTAATTAATAATGAATATTTTATTAGGTACATTATTAAGCAAAATTACTTTTGTAAGTTTATGCCTGCGAGAAGAAGGATTTTGAAAATTTCAAGCACATTAAATTGCAGCTTTTCATAATGTCTCATTCTAATGTTAATAACTTTTTGACAAATTATGAATATTCATGACTGAACCACGGGAAAAAAGTCACACAAAGCCACTGTTTTTTAAAAATTATTTATAACTTCTATTTCATCCAGTTTTGAAAATAAACTATAAATATTTGGTCTGCAGATTATTAATAATAAATAATGATGATAATATGATGTATCAACATTTTGATAATTTATGAGCACGGGGAATAGCGTTTTCTTAAATTACTGAACACAAACATATTTACATTTTAGTATTTAAACTCGTGTTTAAGGGGATCGGTGGCGGTGACGACTGTCTTTGTCTAACACACACGCAACATAAGAATTCAGAGGTGTTTTTTGGCAAACTTACCGATTGATAAAGTGAAGCGATAAGAATTCTGAAAACAGATTTGAATTTGTCGTCAAGTCTTCTTGAGATCGGTCAGTCTACATTTTTGATTTTAGATTCTGAGTGAAACGATAAAAAAAAATAAAAAATAAAAAATAAAAAAACATTCATCGTTTCACTCAGAATCTAAAATCAAAAATGTAGACTGACCGATCTCAAGTAGACTTGACAACAAATTCAAATCAGTTTTCAGAATTCTTATCGCTTCACTTTATCAATCGGTACGTTTGCCAAAAAACACCTCTGAATTCTTATGTAACGCGTGTGTTAGACAAAGACAGTCGTCACCGCCACCGATCCCCTTAATAAACCATATGGGGTATACATATAATTTATATTTTTATCAATTTTAGTTATTTTGCTGTAATTTAAAAATATTATTTGTAGGTGCCTACTCGAAACCTTTAAAGTACATTATTATATTATAGAAACAGAATGAGATTTGTCTTATAATGACTTCTTTTTTTTCTTCAGAATTTGTTTTTCCTTCTTCTTGACTTCTTTGAAAAACACGGATGAATTTGAAAAAAAAGCATAACCATAAAATATACCACGCATTTGTATCTAAAATGCACAAATACTTTTAATTTTCAAACTCTCCGTAAACATTTTGAACATTGTCCCTACAGAACGAGAACAACATTATTTTTCTTCTTTTATATATATATAAGATTAGTATTTAATATGTACTATATAATTATTATCCATCTCAGTGTATGTCGCAGTTCAAAAACCGATTGGTTTTCTAATGATAATCATTAATCAGTAACCTACCAAATGAATAGTGTTATCTTAGATAAAGATTCGATAATCTTTGTGGGAAAATATACACTTTTAAAAGTTTAGAAATAACATAAGTCGTATAAAATTATGTCATATCTACACGTCTTAATCCGACGATTTCCGTTTCCGGCTTAAAACGATAACCAAGTAACAGTACTATAATAAAGTTTGCGTCAAAGTGTACTAGCGAGGACCAGAAACAATTTCTGTCCCCGCTTCGGTGCGTATTGTGTGCGTGTGCGATGTGCCATATACATTATCACCGAAACTGAGAATTCGAAAACTAAAACACATTCTATGAGTTATACAGTTAAGGTAGGTAAACCGTAAGTCGCCCGGTAACAATAATAATAGCATAATAAAGCTATAGTAAATAATATAGCGATCGTAGGTAGGTAGGTATGTGCCTTTTATAGCAGCTCATAACAGAACGCTACTCTATAAACGGATTACTGCGGTTTATTAAAATTAAATATAATATTATATGATACAAATGTGGTAAATATAGAGTTATTTTTTCCGTACGGATAAAAAAACCACAAAGAAAAACACTGAGTTGTATTTGAAAAAAACATCTAAAAAGTCGAAATAGGTCCAGTCACATTAAATAGTAAATAAATAAATCTCATTATAAAGTTTTATTTTTAAAACAATTTTATTTGCTATACCTCTTATAGAAATATCGTCGTTACCACCTTATCGTGTGGTATAATAATTGCAATAATAATTTATAGTAATAAAGATAATATTTCTATACCACACGCTACTCGGTGAGACAAATTTGTTGTAATTATATTATTTGCCGTCGTACCGCCGAAACAGATATCGTCGAATTGTTATTTCACCGAAAAGTCCGAGTAAATTATCAAAAAAAAAAAATAATAAATAAATAAATTATCGACAAAATTATCGACTTCTACATTTAAAATAAATAATAAGAAAGATCCGTTGTGATATTTTCTGCACGACTGTTCTAATAATGTCTTATGCTGTGCGTTTTGGAAACTTGTGTCAGAAGCATGTATTATGAATTATGATGTTACCTGTATCCATGGGTAGATAGGCCATTTTTGGCCTACCAGGCAATTTTAAAAAGGGGCCCCACATGAAAAAAAAGTTGCTCGCAAGTACAGTATTAGATGAATTATATTACCTACAATATCAAAACAAAATATTGGACGTGTATGATTTGTCTGTTATGGCAATATTAACATCTAGAAAATCCATAAAATATACTATAACAACATCTATATTCCATTATCAATTATTAATAAAGTACATCTAATTATAAAAGTTTAGTGTTTAAGTTAGGCTTTTACACTTTGAATAATATTGAAAATTATGAATGTAATAGACACATTAAGAAACACAATTTGTGTTTTAAAAATATTAGAAAATTTATTTGACAACCCCTACTTATTTTATACTGCTAAATGCTATTA
>NW_019104421.1:49894-62631 GCF_001856785.1 Myzus persicae
TATTTTTTCGATTTCATAATTTTTATTTTTGTTTATTTTTATATTCTTATTGACCATTACTTTTTACTACCATATTTTATGCAGTATGAAACTATCATATTGTAAGTACAATAGTCTTTATAAACCAACAGGAGAACACCACAATTGAATTTGTAAAACATTTTTCAATAAAACTACCTATAGTGATTTGATTATCAAGATATACGTATTATTTAAATATTAACCATTATAACTGTATTAGTATAATATAACAAAAAAAAAAAATCATACAATTTAAAAGTATGGAGTTTTGACTTCAGAACATAAATGTAATACTTGACAATATTTGGTAACTATCCTGTGATTTTGTACATAATATTGTTGACGAACGTTATAGAAATTAAAATTTTTTTTCTAAAAAAAAATGAATGCCGATAAAAATGTTATAGTCGTAGTACCCGTAAATACTTTAAATATTCATTGAATGTTTATTTTATCATATTTTTCTTTATATGATAAGATTTTCAAAATATATTACTTGTTTTGAGATATTTATAGACATTTGAAATTTGAAATTATTTTAGTTTTTTTACTTTAAAATTAAGGATTTAAAACAAGCGCCCACATAAATAATGTATTCTGTAACCAAAATATCTAAAAAAATATAGGAACATAGTTTTATTTTATAATTATCTTAACTTCAAATTCGGACAAACCTATATATTAAACCCATGAATAAAGCATCTAGTTATTTAGTTGTTATTTAAAAATATTATTTGTAGGTACTTGAACTTAAAAATTATATTTTATTATATTTTATACACTGAATGACATTTTAAAATGCAATTAATTGGACAAAAATGTCTGTAACACTTATGGATATAATAGTAAAATAATTTACTTAAATCACAATGATATTATAAAATTAACCTACTTAGTAGCATTGTATGCTGACAGACAGTCTTCGCTCAGAATAGTTTTTAGTATCTATACACTGATTTTATAGGTATCATTGAATTCAAATTTAACACATCCGTTATAGTAACTCTCTATTTAAAAACTAATTATTCTAGTTACATAAATATACATAATAAATGCAACAAGAATAAACATAATATAAATACCTGTAAATTGTAATTTTTGTAAATATAGAAGTATAGTGTAATATAAAATTTTATGACAAAAAAATATATGATAAGTAATTGATACAATTGATGTAAATTTAAAAAAAAAGGAATTTACTAACGTATGTAAAAGTCATTATAACTTTTTGGGAGCACATACGAATTGGTAAACTTCCTAACACTTCTCCTTAAAAACTTGTTAGTGTCTCCACTCTACACTATATATCTAAGTACATTATACATACAGTGACTTTTAGAGCATGATTATAATACTAAAAATACTACATTATATTTAATTTTTATTTTTATAAAACCATTTTTAAGGATAATTATTCTTAGCGTAAACATTTTGATAACTCAACATTTTTTTGGCTTATTCCAGGCCTTGTATGTCCTTCGCTGCATCCACTACACCTCTCCAATTCTCCCTGTCTATAATATCTAACTTGTGCGAATTATTATTAGTGTCGTCTATTAGGAATTTCAAAATAGAAATCCTAAGGGCACCAACTAGATTCACTTTCCTACCAGAAAAGTTGCAGTTAAAGAAAATCGAAGTACTTTTACTGCCTGAAACCGTGATGATAGACACAAAAAAAAAATAAAAAAGCACACATCATTGTAAAATCAATACATTCATCGCCCAGCTCAGAATCTTAAATTATACAAACTGTACACATTTACAATATAGGATTTTAAAATTATATGTCCTAGATTTTTTGGGGTAGTGACTAAGAACCCCCCCCCCCTCAATTTGCGCCTATGCTTTCTATCCGTCCCGATGCATGCTACGGCGGAGCTATACACATAACGTCAAATAACGAGTGATTTCAGTCCTATACTTTCTTGAGTATTCTCGTTCAGACGTATATTGTTTGATTTTATTATAGAATTTAAAAATTATTTATACATATAATCATCATCGTGCATTTGTACTCCACTTGATACACACGGTTTTGCATTACATATTAAAGTTTTTTTATCGACTTGAGTTTAAAAAAAAAACCAAATAATCAAAAATGTATCTAATATGCCTATAAATAAATATATATTAACACCATGTGCACTTGTACACATTTATATTTTAATTTATACATTTTTAGAGGATTGATTAGTTTCGAATTGAATATAGGTCATCAAAAAGTTCTACCTAAATACGGCCCTGAATTTATTACATATACGTCGATAATGGAAATCACTAACTGCCGTTCAGATTTAATTCTAGTCGTCTTCACATCCTCGTAAATCGTAATCCTGTAGAAGTCGTTCATTAATTCTACGTCCATGTTTAGTTGGTTGTTACGAAAACTAATGCACATGAAACACAAATTATCGATGATTTTTGATTTTAACAAACGATTAATAACAAGTGATACAACAAATTTTATAACGTTACCTCGTTACAAGTAAAAAAGAAATAATGTAATATTAAATTTTGTCCGGAGATTGACACCAAGCACGCGTAATCTTACAACAATTGAAAGCGGGCCGAATGTAGCGGTCTACAGGTGTACATGTGCATTACTTGATATTCTTGCTGCACTGCTGCAGGCTATAATGGTAAACTTTTATCTACTAATGTTCTATATAATAATGTCTCACACATACAACACATATACTGTTAATTTAATTTTACATCATAAAAATAGTTGTGAATACTTGAATTATATGTTTATATATTATATATAATTTAATCATATCACACTATTTTTTTTAAAATTATTAAATAACACATATGTGGTCACTAAAATTAAGTAATATCAATGGAAATAAAATTGAAAAATAACTGTAAATCTAATTATCAGCTTTTTTTGACTGAAATATTCAACGTGATTAATTTTTTTCTTTAAGATCACAATAATAAGTATAATAATAAAAGTTTAGATAAATATTGAGTACGTAAGATAAAAACATGGTTATTATGATTACCTATAAATAGTTTGAATTTAAGTATTAATGAAACATTATCAGGGAATGGTTTTTATCATTGAACTCGAAATTTTTTGAAATATACACACTTAAAGGAATATTAAAATCTAAATATTTGTAGTCACTCCTTTTAGTAGGGGAAGTAGAATGGTCTTGGGCCTGTAAAAACATTCAAAATACTAAAATAACATTTAAAACTAAAAGAAATGAAAATAATTGTACCGCTAAAATATGTATAATACATTGTTCTATCATTAACATATTTGTACATTAGTAACTTGGCTGGCTGTTATTAATCTTAACAAATTAAAATTAATAACTAAAAGTAAGACTGCGTTCACAATAGCGTTTGTAAAAAGTTACAAAACAAATAATTAAAACTGAATACTGATAACATATATAATATGTTATATTTGGATATCATCATTGTACGTAAATCGACCATATTTTCACTTATTGAGTGTGAGTCTTGGTTTTACCTATATCATTTATTATGATATGGTTCAAAAATGTTTTGCATTTGTTGAAATTGTTCAACTATTAGGCACTATGAGTGCAATTTACTTATTATTTGTTTTACCTACGTTTACTGTGGGAACAATCTACAATCACCGACCACCATAGGTAATACCTTTAGAAGTCTTAATACCTTGTTTGTAAAAATTTTTTTTTGATTTATTAATTTAAACATAATTTTAATTATTATATACTATTATAGCTGTGGTATAATATAATAATAATAGAATCATTATATCAATAATAAAATATTACCCAAAAACGTTTATAATTCATATGCTATTTTATTTTATTAAGCTGCGTATAAGTTCATACTGTTATAAACTATCTTGAAAAAGCGAAAAATAAATTCACTTTTTACCACTTATAAAAAAGTAAATATCTTAAGAATAAATTGGTCCAGACCATTTTGTAAAATTAATATCTTAATAAACATTTCATCGAATCATAAATATTTTAATTTCAACACGTACATTTTATATTAATATAGGACATAATATGCATTTATAAATTAAATATACAAAAACATTAAATAAATTATAGATACTAAAAATTTAAAGTAAGTAGGTACAATCTGTATAGCGGTGTTAAGTACCTAAGTAAAAAACCATAAAACTAACTCATGTCTCATTAACCATATACATTAAAAAAAATGTATTTGCATAAAAATACAATACTCAGATACTGAAACACTTTCACAGTTTTACGCATAAGTATTTAGAGCACTGTTAATATGTTTTAGTATTTATATATTCACTTGGTTACATTATGTCGTCTAATTTACCAATAAAAAATGTACAAGTGTATATCAAATGCATTAAAATGTAGGAATAGCTTACATTACCTATAGAAAAATTAAATCATAAAATTGACTTACCTTTTAGATTACTTTTGCAGATAGTATTGATTGATATAATGATTGAAATAAAAAAGTCACGACAGTACGACCATAGTTTAGTACACTGAGCGATTGGATTACGACACTGAACGTCGAACATTTGGACAATCGTGTATATTATTATTTATTATAAATAATTTAATAAACAAGATATAAGGAATAAAGTTATAAATTAAAACAATATTTCGATGATGGTATTACCCGGTATGCGGGTAAACCAACAAAATAGACACACACAAAAAGGTCACGGGCAGAGACAATTTACTAAAAATGATACATTTTATTTAATATTTACACAAAAATAGTTTTTTAGAAAAATTAATATTTTTGTGATTCCATCATAATTTACAAATACATAATTTTATGCAGATGATGATATTTTCATGAAGCGTACATTTTTCATTCTAACCATTCCAAAATTAAATTTTTTTGTCTTTTGAGGTTACCCCTCCCCCCACCAATTTGTGAT
Organism: Myzus persicae; assembly: GCF_001856785.1. Classification (NCBI taxonomy): domain Eukaryota; kingdom Metazoa; phylum Arthropoda; class Insecta; order Hemiptera; family Aphididae; genus Myzus; species Myzus persicae. The sequence goes on from NW_019104421.1 coordinate 54,810, forward strand.
TTACCACTGATAACTGCTGTACATTTTATTAGTTGACTGACTACGACCGTTCAGATTAAATGTAGTTTAACATAAAATAAACAGAAAACATGGAAAATGTAATAGGTGATAAAATTAATTACGTTGGAAAGCGGAAAAGATTTGGAAAAACATAATTTCTGTACCAAAATAAATTATATATTATACGTAGCAGCTTACACACCTCTTTTGATACAGTTCTAGGTCTATACAAAGAGGGAATGAATGTGAATTGTTGAAAACTGGAGCTTTTTAGGAATTTAACTTTTCTTATAACCTTTTTCGAAGAGAGCCGTTAGGGAATCAAACTTTTTGAAAGGCGGGGGCTGCTTAGTGAAAATGGGAGGGAAATTTACTACTTTACGGAAAAAAGTTCCCAATTAATCATATAAAAAACATAGTTATACTTTTTTAAATTATTATTTTTAATTATAAAAACATTATATTATTTATTAATTATATATGATATACCGGTGAAGTTATATTTTAAAAATTACAAAAATATTAAAAAAATTAAAAATAATCCATAGGTACTTTTTGGATAAAGTAGAACTATTATTTAGGTATATAACTTTTATTTCGTAAATTACTAGTATGGTATGTGTAAACACTACTCGTGCTGAAAACTTACAAATATTACATACATATATATTATTTTATTAACATACTCATAACTCATATTAGTTTAGGTAGATTTACCTAAAAGTACATTTTTGCAGATGTAAATTATTAACATAATGTCATAATATAGTGTCATCGTCAATTTATTTGTATATAAATTTGTTTTCATAAAGTATAATTGGGCCTTTATGCGAACAACTCTTGTGAAAGTAATTAATTACTAATTACTCAAATACCTAATTAGTTTCAATAAAAATAATAATTAACAATGCATGAACAATTATGTTTTTTTACATGATTAATGTTTAATTTTTTTCCAGGAACATTTTTTCTGATATCCATCAAAAGCGCCACTGGTATATCCACTCTGAATCATTTTTAATTTACCTAGGGATTTATAATTAAATTCAAGTTTAACACACACATTATCTTGAGTTCACATAAAGATTCATCGATATAGCTTCGAATTTCATTATATGATAGTATGTAAGCTTAATCATTATAAAATCTTTGAATCCAAATAATATGTTCTGTTGATTGCCGAGCGTTTTGAACTACTTTAAATGTTTCCTATCGTCATTTGATAAATGAAATAAAAAAAAAATGATTTATGAATTAACAATACATAGAAAATTAGACTCTAAATATAATTCTTAAAATGATAAATTAAGAAATTATTGTAGATTATTGGTCTTTATTAGATATTATGAGTAATAGTGATCATTTGCCCAAACATTATGAATAGGTATTGTAATGGTGTGGAGCACCATTACAGTTTTCATATTTTTATAATTATAATATTACGAATAGTATTATATACAATACAAATATCATAGATGCGCGTGTCATCTTTTATCCATTTTGTAATATCACGGAGTAAAGCTATATATAATATGTATAACTATTTTGTATAGTAAACAAAATGTATAATAATCGTTCGGCCTGCTTGACATTCGTCAGCCGAACCAGTCTCGTTTCACCACTTGCTCCGTGTATTGTTGCTGCCAGGTCATCGGTTAAGTAAAATATTTTATATTACATTTTGTTTTACATTTTAAAATATACGTTAAATTATACTCGGTGTCTCGGTATAACTAGTTATCTTGTCGAACATCCAAATCCTCTCACATTCCCCCGTTTGGTACTGCACGGAAAAAAATATAAACTAAATATTTTTAGTTGGCAAAAATATAGTTGAAGTAACTAAATTTTAGTTAGATTTACTGGAAAGTACCTAAATGGTTTAGTTAATAGAACCAAAATAATTTAGTTAAACGATAAATTTAGTTGAAGTACCTAACTAAAATTACATGGTTGCTTAAAATGTTCACTGTATCGTTTAGTTGTCTCCACTCAACGTTTAGCTATAAATTGGTATATTCCTAAATTTGCTATTTTTAAATCAAGAATATTAGTATTTTTAAATTGTGTGGGTTTTCCTCCTTTTTTCGTTGTTTACTTATACATCAACCGACGACGCTGTAATTTCGTTCCCGCTTCCCTGCACGTCCTGCAGTCCACACTCCCCAAGCGCGACAGTCAATTTAGTCGAATACTCAAATGTCAATGACAACCATTAACCATTATAAAATATATTGTCAATTTGTCATTTGCCTTTATAATTCGTTCTATTGCGTTGCTGCATAAAGTATACTAGCATTTTTAATATACTATACGTTTATAGTGTTGTTGTCTTGATTTATTAGTCAGTTAACCTATTGTTGCTTCAGTTGCTTGTGAAATTATTTTAATGGACGTCTTCACGAACACTTTGGCAATCTCCACAAGTTATATTATACAATATTTTGAATTTTTTAATATAAAGACTATGTTATACAAAGAACATTCGTATAAAACAATAAACTCACCTTAGATCGAATCAGTTAATTGTGCATCGGGATGTACCTATACATGAACAGATATTGATGAAGACATTTCGCTCCGACTTGCACCTTGATCGATACGATTGGCCTGAGCGTTGAAATTTTACAAATCCTAGTTTTTTTAGGCAAGCTACAAAGAGATACGCCGATACAGGTAACATCATAATTCATAATACATGCTTCTGACACAAGTTTCCAAAACGCACAGCATAAGACATTATTAGAACAGTCGTGCAGAAAATATCACAACGGATCTTTCTTATTATTTTAAATGTAGAAGTCGATAATTTTGTCAATAATTTATTTATTTATTTATTTTTTTTTTTGATAATTTACTCGGACTTTTCGATGAAATAACAATGCGACGATATCTGTTTCGGAGGTACGACGGCAAATAATATAATTACAACAAATTTGTCTCACCGAGTAGCGTGTGGTATAGAAATATTATCTTTATTACTATAAATTATTATTGCCATAATTATACTACACGATAAGGTGGTAACGACGATATTTCTATAAGAGGTATAGCAAATAAAATTGTTTTAAAAATAAAACTTTATAATGAGATTTATTTATTTACTATTTAATGTGACTGGACCTATTTCGACTTTTTAGATGTTTTTTTCAAATACAACTCAGTGTTTTTCTTTGTGGTTTTTTTATCCGTACGGAAAAAATAACTCTATATTTACCACATTTGTATCATATAATATATTTAATTTTAATAAACCGCAGTAATCCGTATATAGAGTAGCGTTCTGTTATGAGCTGCTATAAAAGGCACATACCTACCTACCTACGATCGCTATATTATTTACTGTAGCTTTATTATGCTATTATTATTGTTACCGGGCGACTTACGGTTTACCTAACTTAACTGTATAACTCATAGAATGTGTTTTAGTTTTCGAATTCACAGTTTCGGTGATAATGTATATGGCACATCGCACACGCACACAATACGCACCCAAGCGGGGACAGAAATTGTTTCTGGTCCTCGCTAATACACTTTGACGCAAACTTATATTATAGTACTGTTACTAGTTACTTGGTTATCGTTTTAAGCCGGAAACGGAAATCGTCGGATTAAGACGTGTAGATATGACATAATTTTATACGACTTATGATTCTAAACTTTTAAAAGTGGATATTTTCCCACAAAGATTATCGAATCTTTATCTAAGATAACACTATTCATTTAGTACGTTACTGATTAATGATTATCATTAGAAAACCAATCGATTTTTGAACTGCAACACACACTGAGATGGATAATAATTATATAGTATACATAGGCGCAATTAGAGTAAAAATATTGGGGGGGCTTCAGCCCCTCACATAAATTTTTCAATCTCTGCCTCTCAGAAGCTTTTTTCTACCCTTAAACCTAACCCTCTATAAAAATGTGCTCATTGGATGGCAAGTAAAATTTAAAAAATAAAAAATAAAACAATAATTCACTTTTAACTTTTAAGTATAGGTAACAGATTTAATTAGTTTTTAACATTTTATAATCTTATTTTTCTATTTTTATTAGCAAATGTATTTAAAATAATTTCGGTGTCAACAATTATATCTCTCTCAATATTAAGTATTGCCAATTTTGAGAACCGTTCTTGTGACATCGTAGACCTAAGATAATTATTTATTCTTCTCATTGCCGAAAATGACCGTTCGCAAGTAGCCGAACTGACTGGAAGAGTGATAGCTACTTGGATCATTTTAAAAAGATTTGGAAAAGTATCTTTAGATAATTTTTCTTTTATGGTTAAATAGCTAGGAACTCCTTTAATCATATTTTTCAAAACAGTCATCTCACATTGCAAATCATTAGGGATGACTTCAAACAAATTCTGTAAAGTAAAATACAAATATACAGTTTTTAAATGAAATAGGTACTTGATAAACATAAATTATATATATAAAAAAAAAAAACCTTATATTGATTTATAAGTAATGATGATCCCTTAAAGTCTAATTTTAACAAGTTATCTACACAAGTCGCAATTTGAATGCTCTCTTCAGAAAATCTCTCTTTCATTTGACATATTATTGTATCTATTACTGGATAAAAAGCATGAATCTTCCAATATTCTTTTGGTTCTAATGTAGTGGTACTTGTATTATCACTTTGGTGATTATTTTCAGCTGAAGTTGATGACATAACAACATAATTTTTTAGATTAGTGGACTCCCTTCTCTGCCTTTTAGAGCCACCTAAGCTCAATATAAAAAAAAATATATTATCATATTGAATTTAAAATATTTAATTAATTAACAGTATCATATAATGTAAAAATTTACTCTAGGTACCTTGAAAAGGAACATTAATTTCAATTACATTGTCTTTTGAAAATACAACCATTTTTTCCCACAGTTCACTGTAGTGAATAGAAGAACGATAACTTTCTAATGTATCAATTACTCCTTTTATCAAATTTGCAGAATTTCCAAGTGTTGCTGATTTTGACTGAAGTTGAATACTTAATATATTAACAACTTTTAGAATATCATGCAGAATGAATAAATATGCTACAAATTTAAAATTTGATATTGTAGAAACAATACCTAAAATAAAAAGCACAATAAAATCAGTTGCATTATATGAAACCAATGGTTATTTAATATTTTTCATAACATACCAATTGCTTGGGCAACACATTTACTTTGTTGATCATCAATTTCATCATTTAAAACTTGAGCTATGGCATTAAAATTTTTTATCACTGCGTCACAGCTTTTAAAGCGGCAAATCCAACGAGTGTCACTTAACTGAGAAAGTGTTGTCTTTTTCATATTCAATTTAAGTTGTAAATCAGTAAGCTTCACGTTTCTTGTTGGATGAGAGAAATGAACATAGAGTGCCTCCAAAGCGTTAAATAAGTTTCTAGCATCCTTAAAAAAATATATATAATTACAAATCAGAATAATAGGTATAATAAAATATTAATTATGAATTTTACCTTTAAGTGCTTGCACATATCAATAACTACTAAATTAATCTTATGCGCCATACAATGTACATATACTGCACATTTGGCTGGAGGGTGAACTATTTTCAATTTTGCTTGAACACCTCCTATGTGACCTGACATGACATTTGCTCCATCATATGACTGTCCTATGATGGGAATTTTATCTAATTTAGATGCATTTAAAAATTCAACCAATTTTAAAATCAAAGCAACTGCAGTTTGCTTTTCTGATACGTCAACAAATCCTAAGAATCGTTCACAGATGTCCATTCCATGGGGATATCTTACACAAATACTTAATTGCTCTTGTTTGTGAGACCTAGTAAGAATAGAAAACTTATTAAATATACAAAAACATAGTATTAAAAATTCAATTTTTACTTCCAAGATTGTATTTATTATTTACCGAGCCTCATCGCACGAGATACTGAACATTCCACAATCTATAATTTCTTGTATAATGGTAGATTTAACATTTTCAGCACACGTCTCTATCAGTTCATTTTGTATACTCCAACTTGTATGGTTCAATAAGGTATTTTTATATACATTGCAAAACTCTGGATTATGTTTTGATAAAAATTCACACATTTCTTTAAAATTACCTAGAACAAAAATAAAACAAACAAATTTTAACAATGAAATTCAATTAAATAATTTTAAGGTACATTTTAAATAATATAATAAGTACCCTTATTAACTGATGTCTCATCTTCACGGTGTCCTCTAAACGCTATTCCTTGTCTGCCAAGATATAAAACAATATCAATTAAACATTTAATGTACATTCTATTTGTTTGTATTTCTTTTTGAAGAGCAGTAGACATCTTTGAAATAACATCACCATTTTTCACTGAGTTTTTATAAGCTGACCATCTTAAATTGGCAGTCAAGTGGTGGTCAGAAATTTCATGCAATTTTAATTTTGTTTTTCCTGTTTTTGCATCTCTAGTTCCACTCAACTTTAATAATAGAAATAGGTACATATTATTAATAATACATTTTAAAGATAATATTAAACAATTATGATCTATTAATGTAATTTGTAAATCAGTGTATTTAAAATGGTTAAGCTTGCCTTTTTCCAATTATTAAAACCTGTTGTTACGAAAACATCTTCTACATGACCAGAACTTGTTGAAAACATTCTGCAAGGAAAGCAAAAAATAGCATCTTTCTCTATGCTATATTCAAGCCAGTTATACTCCTTGAAATATTTGGAACCAAAAGATCTATTTTGTGATCCAAATGCTGTTTTAGGATAAACCTATATACAATAAATTTATTATTTTACATTTGTTATTAAATATTGAAGAAGAAAAAATATTATTATAGATTAATATTATTATTATATTATAGAGAGAGGAGTGGTATTGGGTACAAAAAAAAACAGAAAGGGGCCAAAAAATGATGGCCCCTTAAAGAAAAATGTCTGGCTATGTGCCTGAGCTAGTACTCTTAAAATTAATATAACTTACCTTTAAAATAGGTTGCACAGGGCCAGAATCTAAGTTACCTAGATCGACAATATCCAACTTATTTCCTTCTTTAGGACTTAATAATGTCGATTGACTTGTCTCATATTCAACTAAAGAATTATTCACATCAGGAGACATAGAAACATCATTATTAGAAGTTGAAATAGTTGTTTCTGAATGACTTGAATTATTTTTTCCTTCATTGATTAGTATACAATCTGATTTATTTTTTTTTAAATTAAATATCGAAAACATTTTTAGTTTACTAACTTTGAATTTTTTTTTTAAAAAAAGAAGAAAATTAGGTACCTAATAATGATAGGTAGGTAATAACTTTTTTGTTCACTAAATAGCAAATGCCAAAATATTATCACAATCACAAAGCACGATGCACGAATGAACGGAATGAACAAATAATGTGAGTACGTCTGTATTAGGAATGCAATCGTAATTGAATGGTCAATCTCAATATATGGTGGTATATAATTGTAATGCTTGTCTGCTAAGGACGGTTTGGTCGTTTGGTATGATCAAATGTTTAATAGCATCAATACAGTTTTGTACTTTCCGTAAATGAGCTATTTATAAACCTACATAATAATATGACGTGACTGTATATTCACACTGGGCGAATGTTCGCGCGTGTTTACCGTGAAACGAACCCACACGCATGCGTGTCCCGCACGCGAACTATTCGCCTAGTGTACCTTATGGTTATGGCTTATCGTAATTGTCATTAATTGTCAATTGCGGCCACTCGCAAAACGTCCGAGAATGGAAGCTATAAATATAGTCGGGGATAATATTTTGGTTATTGATAATGATATACAGCGGTGCGCTATAA